>NC_142598.1:5118950-5269415 GCF_965207765.1 Zootoca vivipara
CTGGGAGCAAAGCCAGCAGTCGCAAGAGGAGAGGGATGGCACCCACATCAAGAGGCGCAGTTCACTCTTTTACTCCGCCTCTTCCCCAATGAGCAGCGATGATGAGTCTGAGATTGAAGATGAGGACCTGAAGGTGGAGCTGCAGCGTTTGCGGGAGAAGTAAGGGCACTAAAATGGGGCCTTGTAACATATTCATCAAGGTTCTCATTATAACGAGGGGCCAAAATGTGGAAAGGGTGGAGCAGAGAAAGGCTTTCTTTGTGCTCCATTACATTCATTTTTTGATTTTGAGGTTAGATAATATCAGAAAGCTTTGGTAAGTCTGGTCTGCTACTTCCAGATGATTCTGCCGCTATTTAGCAAGCCAGATTGGATGGCCATTTGATGAAGGAATTCTCAAGTGATCTGTCATACAGCCAATCAATGTAACTAAATCTACTTAAATTTTCATATAAAGGAAACTAATTCCGAAAGGGGGGATCGTTATTTCTTCTTTTTTTAGATTATGTATACTTGCATCATAGTAGTCTTAATCTTAGAAGTGGCCTTCCCTTCTGGGTGAGAGAAGGAGCAATGCCTCTTCTAAGAAGGAACTTCCAGCCACAGAGTTGTAAGTACTTACCTTACAAATAATTACCTTACAAAATATTTTGCCTGGTTAACAAAGGGCAGCTTTTTAATCAAGCACAAAAGTTAATTAATACATCAGTCTAGGTGAATCTATTAAACACTGCAGTCCTTACTATAGATGTGTGATATATTAAGTAGAAGTAGGGCAGAGCAACCTTATTCTCTAGTACTCTAGGGAGACAGAGAGGCTGCCACTACATTTGCCATATCCAACCCTTGCCCATCACAGAAGGCGGGTGGGGGACACATGACTCTGAAAAGAGAAGGGTGGCGCAGCAGCTCCACCCCCAGCAGCCATGGCAACGCCACCTGCACTTGAACATTTAATTGTGAACAATGTGGCAAAGTCATGGAAATGCCCTTGGCACAATCAAAGTCTCTGCCTGTTCCCTGGGCTGAAAGTCTCACAGCTGGTCCATCACCCTTTGCCTGTGTTTAGTGGCTGCTGAGGGGGGTATAGAGTAAGCCAGGGCTTGGCTTTGTCCTAAAGCTTTGTTCTCTTCCTCTTCTGTGTAGACACATTCAGGAGGTAGTGAACCTTCAGGCTCAACAGAACAGGGAGCTGCAGGAGTTGTATGAACGCCTCCGCTCCATCAAAGATAGCAGGTCAGAATCCTCTGACATCTCCCTGCAACTGTCGTCTCCACGCCGGCCCAAGTCTTTCAAAAGCAAGCTGCGTAGCAGGCCACAGTCTCTGTCGCATCTTGACAATGGCATTGTTGCTCCCGGTAAGAGATGGGAATGGGGATTGGTTCAGAATATGGGTGCCGGTGTAGGGAATTGTCAAAGCTGAAGGGCTCCTTAATGTAGAAGAAAAGTCTGAAGTTCACAAATGCATGAAAGAATCCGGTTCACAAAATACATTTTCCTTTCCACTTTGAATTCTTTGCCATGGGAATTCTATATTATTTCCTTGTTGGCTCATTACACGTGATGCAGCAAAAGTCTAGAGCAGGCATCTCCAAACTGCGCCCCTCCAGATGTTTTGGCCTACAACTCCCATGATCCCTAGCTAACAGGACCAGTGGTCGGGGAAGATGGGAAATGTAGTCCAAAACATCTGGAGGGCCGAAGTTTGGGGGTGCCTGTTCTAGAGAGCTTCCCCATTGCCACTTTCCTTTGTATGTTTTGCCCTGGTGAGCTGAACTTTCCAAAAATCTCTTGACAATAGTCACTAGTTGGGTGCCCAAATCCCTGAGACAACTTTGTAAATATTACCCTTGGATACAAATCCATTCATTTGTCATCTTCTCCATTCCCACACCATAGTTTTGTTACCTCTAATCATGTGCCCCCCCCAACTTTCCTTCGCCTTATAGAATGCTGTTGTGCTACCACTGCTGCCTCTGTGATAGACTATCAGTTGAGCATTCAGGCCCATTTGCTGCACCAGAGCTGCTCACAAGCAGAGACTAGCCAAGGTATTTGCACATTTCATTCTTCTCTTCCGAAATGCCAATGCTTTATATTTAATATCTTTCTGTTGCTAGATAACACCACCATTCCATTGTAGGTCTGTGGGTTGCAGATGTATATTTTGCAGGCTAATAATTTTCACATCTCTGCAACTTCACCATGCAAACACAGAATCTGATAGCTAGCATTGTGTTCAGTGTGTGTGTGTGTGTGTGTGTGAGAGAGAGAGAGAGAGAGAGAGAGAGAGAGAGAGAGTCTAAAAACAAGTTTATAGCTGTCATGACTGAGAGGTTTCATATTTTATACAGTGCTTTTGGTACACCAGTGTTTGCCGTAAACATCTAGAGTTTGAAAAGGGGATACCTACTTCAGTACATGTTGCAGAGGCATTGCTGAAGATCGCAAGCCTCTGTGGCTTCCAATCTTCGAGTGTTTGGGGGATGCACCTCTTTCCACTTCACTTGTTTCTGCTCATCCTGTCAAACAATGCAGTGTTGATGCTGTGTAAATGGTGAAGCTGAGAATCTGGGAAATAAGAAGGCAGTAACACAGGCTAAACCTTTAAAACACATTTTTATTCTCAAAATATTCTGAGCACTATAGCTTGTTAATGATTGCTGTCAATTGTAACTGTGAGGGGTAAACTACAGTGTCAGAATTATTTGAGGGGGGTGTGTGCTTTAAAGGTTTAATGTATTCAGAAGCCCTGAAACTGGAGCCTGTGGGCAAACCTTCCCACCATTGGGTAGGACTGACCTACCTAGCTCCCTCTTTCACAACCAGCTACCATTTCCTGCTCTAAACTTTATGGCCAGGCCACCTAACCCAAATCCCCTCGTTTTTCCCTCCCCTGCTCCTCCTGTCATTGATTTAAAAGCAAATCTAAATTAAACAGCAACCTACATTTGGAGATAAAATAAAATAAGCTTATATATGCAAATCTGTTGAAGTGGCAAGGCTTACTCAAGAGTGCAAATCAGATTTTCTTTGCTATGGAAATAAGTACTTTTTGAAGTTCAACACCATGGTCCTGCCTCTCATGATCGCTCTTCCCACCACCCAGTGGCATCGCGTGGGTAGGGCAGAGGGGCAGTGACCTCGGGCACATTGGGGCGGGCATTTTGCTCCTCACCGTCCTGCCAGCCCAGCGCCGCTTTGCGGTACCGCAGGACTGTGGGAGGAAGACGCAACAGACGTGTGCCCTTCCCTGTTCGGGGTGCATGCCTGTTGCATCCTCCTCACACAGTCCTGCAGCATCGCTAAGTGGCGCAGAGATGGAAGGCAGTGTGAGTGTGCCCTTAGGGTATATGCGTGCTGCGCCCGCCAAGGGCTGCAGGTGGCAGGGGCGCAGCGTGGCCCCGCTTGGTGGCAGGGGGAGGTCACTCCAGCGGCATTGGTGGTGTGGGCTGGGTGAGGGCTCTGTTCACACACACCCCACACGCACTCCACTCCGGGGCACATGTACCCACCCCAGCCACCAGCCACGCAATCTACTCTGCTGCCCTCCCCTGTGGGAAGAGACCCAAACGGCACATCCCATTTTTTATGGATTGTTTCAGGTTTCTGTAATGTGCTTTAAAATATTTCCCACTTCCTTAGACCAGCTTTGCATCGTCAGCAGCACTGCTTCTTGTCAGCAGACTACGCCCAGTAAGAAAGGGATGTTCACAGATGACTTGCACAAACTGGTGGACGACTGGACAAAAGAAAAGGTGGGGAACTCCCTTATCAAGCCAAGTCTCAACCAGATCAAACAGAACAAGCATCGGCTGGACTCCGACAGCTGGAGCAAAGTATATGAGGTGAGGGGTGGGGTGGGATTTCATATAAAAGGTGTGAACTTGTGCAAGCTAAGATACCTTAGCTGTTGGCCTGCTGGGGGGTGACCCTGCTCCCCACCCCCACTTAATCATTTTCACAACCCAGGCATTATGGGGAGGCACCTGTTTTTCTCTAGCTATAACACTATGTGTAATAGCTAGAGTCCATGTGAACTCAGGATTATCACCTCTTCAGGGAGGGGAGGGGAGAGGGTTGCTCTTAGGTTTAATCTCCAAGACTTCACTCAGGACTAGCGGAGTGGATCTAAACCAAAGAGTTGTAGAAGCTGCCCCCCTCCCCCGCGTTGCATTAATGGACCTGGGAAGCAGCAGAAGGATGGACGGATGGAGGAATGGGGACACAGGCACCACATCCGTTCTAGGATGCAGAACTGGGAGCAGGTGTCTAAAAAGAGTAGCTTCTCCCTAGAAAATGTTATAAGGCCTGGAAAAGAGATAAAGATCTGAAAGGAACACCCTTGCTGCCTCCCACATGCCAGAATTTGTGCTTAAGTGTGTCTACCCACCTCTTAAGAGTCTCTGCAACAGTTGGAAATGTTATCATCTTGAGAGCCATCTCCAGTTCAGCTAGACTGGAAAAATCCAGGCTTTTAGTTTTCATGGTGATCATGAGGATTTATTTATTATATTTGGCTGCTGCCTATCCTTTAAGGAGCTCGGCAGAGTTCAGGCTGCTCTCCTCATTTTATCCTCAGAACAACACTGTGTAATAAGTTCAGCTGAGATGTGACGATTGACCCAGTGCCACTCAGTTAACTTTATGACTGTTTGAGGATTTGAACCTGGGTCTCATTTGACTTCTTAGCCACTAGCAGGGTTCAGTTGTTTCACTTCCTACATTTCAATCCTCTTCTGTGCTCCTTTGTTAGGAAGATACAGCAAAATGTACAGAAGCCACTGAAGCAGTGACTCGCTCTCATGTTAAGTAGTACCTCAAGTAGTGCCTCTTTCCATATGAACCTACCAAGACCCTGACATCATCTTCTGAAGCCTTTCATCATGTGCCTCCTCCATAGGAGGTCAGGGTGGCAACATGAGAACGGGCCTTTTTTGCAGTGGCTCCCCATTTGAGGAATGCTTTCTCCACAGAGGTTTGGCTGGCACCTTCATTATACACCTTTAGGCACCAGGCAAAAACTTTCCTTTTTAACCAGGCCTTTGGTTGATTGACATCCAATGCCCTTTTAAAAAGGTGGGGGTGGGGTGGGGTTGTTATTGGGTCGTTTTTGTTGCTATTATGTATTTTGTGTTTTTATATTGTGATTTTTTGTTGTAACTGCCCTGAGACCTGCAGGTATAGGGCAGTATACAAATTTTAATAATAATAATAATTTCTTGTTTCTTTTGTTTTTAAAGACGACAACATCTACAATGGGCTACACGTCCACATGGATTTCCTCGCTTTCCCAGATACGAGGGACCGTACCAGCTGCTTTGCCCCAAGGACTTCCCCTGTCCCCCTTTTCTGGCACACTATCGCCATATGGAGTACCCCACGTATGCCAGTACAACACCATGACAGGGGCAACTTACCCAGTGCAATGGGTGGGCATTTCAGGGACAGCCCAGCAGTCTGTTGTTGTCCCTGCCCAACCTGTGGGACCATTTCAGCCAGGGATAAGCATGCCAGCCTTTCCAGCATCACCTGTGCAAAACCCAGCTCCCATCCCCCCAAGTCCCAAATGAAGGCGGACGGCTAAAAGGATGATAGATATGGGGACTGTGCCTATAACTCATGATTCCATTCCTCTGCCTTGCATTCTGCGGCCTGGATTTTGGGGTGAATTCCCCAGAGCAGCAATGTGGTGGGAGATTGCCTTTGCATTCTCTTATTTGAATACTTGATATAATATTCTTTGGGGGGATTTTTTTTTATATCATACTTGAGAGAGCTTTGGCCTGTGCATCTCATTGTTCCTGAGATGGACAGCATGCCCATGTGCTGCTTATTAATGACCCTTCCCTGTCATTCTGGCCCCAGGTCCCTTGAGTTTTTGAGGCTGATAGCAACCCTTTTTAAATTGTTCACGTACTGGCATTTGAGTTAATTTACTGACGGAGTGGAAGCAGCAGGGAAAGTTACACTTTGGATCCTCTTTTAATTTTACATTTCTGTCTGGTTTCATTGGCCGCTTTCATTGACCGGGGGGGGGGGGGGAGACGACGGATTTTATTTGTAGAAAGATTTGCTGTCACTGAATCCTGTCTTAAATTCTCCCCTCTCCTACCCCAGGTGACAGGCCTTTTACAGTTGGAGGACCATTGAAGGAAGAGTCACAAAAGCCAACTATTACCTGTTACTGAACGGCTTGTAGTTGTTCCTGAGCAATTTAGTACAGCTGTTTATATATAATGGCAGCTCAATCCTCATACGCACACGGCATTCAGTGGATGCTTTGGGGCTGTTGGCCTAAACTTAGTACTTGAGTTTGGTGTATGTAGCTTTTTAAAAATTTCTTTTGCAGTTGATTTGTTGTGGAGGAGAGGAAGCTGCAGAAAGGGTGGGAACAGAGTGGGAAATAACCAACGGGTATTTAAAAACATCTCCTGTCTCACCCCTTTGCCCCTTTTGTGATCCATACTTCACAGTTTTGAGGACTGAAAGTTTTGCTTGGAACAGGGTCACGTGCACAGAGTTTTGCATTGAGTTGATTGCCTTACAGTGGGTTTGAATGGACAGGTGCTCCCACTTTTGATTAGTGTTGTCTCTTGCAGCATAAAATACCTAAGTGGCTACTGTGCTTTGATCACCTACTGCCAAGATTAAGAAGTCCCATCTTTACAGAGAACTTTTGAAAGTTGAGTAGGTTGTACATGCATGTTTGATGGCAAGAAAGTAGTGCCAGGCTTTCTGGTTTTCTGATTTAAAGAGAAAAATCGCTATTTTTGAACAGGCACAGAGATCTAAAACTATGCTGAATAGGTTACATGCATGAAAGGCCATTTCCTGCTGGAGTCTTGTACCTCACATAACCCCCCCCCCCTATTTTATAAACTATATTTCAGCTGCTCTATAAGGACCATGCTTGCAAGTTCATCTCTGCAGGAGACTAGGCCAAGGGCAACACAACATTGCACTATAGTTTAAACTATGGTTTAGCCTACATGAGTACCTTGCTCTTCCCCCATTCCTGACTTTTCAGCCCAGAGAATAGAAGCCAAGGTTTATTCTTGGCTTACCACGTGATTTGTCTGGAGGAAACAAACCACAAACCAAATTCACACATCACAAGCCAGACTCTGGCTTGTTTCCTCCCCTGCATGATATAGTCCTGTGCTTTAAACCATAGTTTATTTTAAACTATTATTTAATGTTACATGCGAACTGGGCCATAGACTATGGAGGTCTTAATTTACTGAGTCTTAAGACTATAAGACTTACAGTCTTAAACTTTTTTCAAGGTAATATTTCGTGTAGCAGTTGTTCCTTTGGACCCCAGAATCTTTGAAATATATTCCTGATGCACACCTTGACCTGTTTTCTCCTTTGACATATCTGGACTGATTGTCAGGGAACTGGTATTTCAAAGCTCTGGTTCACTTTGAATTAACAAAGTTAAATGTTTGTCTTTGGAGTGCTGTAAGAGATTTGCAATGTTGTTGAACAGGGGAGCTGGCTTGCTTTGCTGATGAATATTTAGAGAATGAAGAAGAGGGAGGCTGTATCTCTCTACAGTAAAGTTATTTGGACTTCAACTAGATAAATCCTGTTTAAAATGATGGGATTAAATAAATCAGAGTACTTTGGTTTGGGCCTACCTGTAATCCCCCCTTTTTTGGAGTAGCTGCAGAGACAAGCTGCTTGTTTGAACTCAGCCTCTCAAAGGGACACTTGGAGCTCAAGTGAATTTGGGAGCCTCTGGAAGTTTTGTGGCTATCCTTGAAGTTTTGTGGCTATCCACACCATGAACAAAAGATCTTGTTTCCCATGCATTATGCAGCCTCCTTGTTCTGCCTGCAAAGATTTGCAGTGCCTTGTGATAGATAATCTTTAGTATCTTTTCAGATTTTTACTGGAAAGTCAAAAAAAGTAGTTCTAGCCTTTTGAAGTTTGATGATGTTTAAACAGTGCATTGCTGCATCTCTCATTACGATCTGCAGCAGCTGAATTATATATACTTTGGGTGGGTTCAGTTTGAAGAACTGCGAAAACAGTGTTATGTATTTTTTCTTTCTTTTTTGGAAAATAGAAACACAATCCTGTTTATTTGGTTTTTTTAAAATGTTCCCCTGCTATCTCTGTTAAAATGGACACATTGACTAAAAATACATGTTTTCTAGTTAGGATAACTTGTAGGAAAGCATGGAATTGTGTGCTGTATTTGAAAACTGTTGCCAACTTAGCCAACTTGAAAGCCTTGAAAACACAAATCTGCTAGGAAATGGTAGAGGGCCTTATTCCCCCCAGCAATTGAGTGTGCCTTGGGTACACTAGTGGTACACCAGTGTTTTTTGTGGCAGATGTGCACAGTGCAAATGGCA
The DNA here is from genome assembly GCF_965207765.1 of Zootoca vivipara. Classification (NCBI taxonomy): domain Eukaryota; kingdom Metazoa; phylum Chordata; class Lepidosauria; order Squamata; family Lacertidae; genus Zootoca; species Zootoca vivipara. The sequence continues at coordinate 5,127,320 of NC_142598.1, forward strand.
AGCATGTGTCCTTGAACACTGGTATTCATGTATCAGGGTTCCATTGGTCCAATCAAGGTTTCCTGCTTATTGTTGTAAATCTCACGTTGTGTCTTGTGCATTGAGCCATCTGACCATTCCATGCTGCTCGGAGTTCCCAGAGCCATTGCTTTACATTTGACAATAGGGGGCTCCCTTTTGCAAATGCTGACATGGTTTGTTCGTCTGTCTCACTTCTGATAATGGAATGAAAATGGTGGTCATGAAGTAACCTATGTTGGCCAGCGCTTGCACTACTGTCTGTGGCGTTAAAAGCTAGGGTGGAATGAAGGATTACATAGGGCGAGTGGTTGCTGCCCCAAAGAATTGCCACCCCTCTCCTCCTCTTCCCTATAACCTCTGGCAAAGGAACATGTGATGTGACATTATTGTGCTCACATATTCTTCTTGTAGAGTATGTGGGGCTACTGTTTTCAGCAGCTGCCATGTGTACTTTGTAACATCTGGTTTCCTGCCATATGTGTGGCCAGAAATCAGAGGATAAGTCCATACCAGGGTGTGGTGGAGCCATTGTTGCCCTTATTGTGCATGATTTTTCCCCCCTGCCCCACAATTCTTTAGTTAAACATGTGTTTGTGGGATTTTGACACATAACCAAAGCCTGTTTGACCATCGGTGACAGTAGAGGGGGTGGCGAATCGGTGCACAGTGGTCAGTGATGCTTCTTCTCACATCACCTTCAAACTTCGGAGGAAATAAAGACAAACATGGAGACCTGAGTGAGCCACAGTCTAGAAAATGGAGAGAGGCACTGAAGTGTACATTTGCCAAAACAGGAAAAGTATTTGGTATGTGTCAGAGGGCCTCGTCCCTCACAGTATGTTTTATATGTTGGGTTTTGAATCTCTACATTGAATGCGAAACATTTACTATCCAGTTCCTCCCCCTCTCCTTCCTGCTTACATTTTGCTGTTCTTTCCAACCTGAATCCTGACAAGGATCAAACTGTGAATTTGGTTTTGGGTTTTAAAAGGCACTTTTTCTGCTGTGATGCTTTGGGACTAAGCTTGTATGATATTAATGGAATGTATCATTTTAATATCTGGGTGGATTTTTCAGTTGTATTCCAGCTGAGTTGCTTTTCCATGTTACATTTAAAGTTTCATTTTCTTATCTACCTCATTTGTTAGTGCTGTGAACTAAACTACCATTCCTGTATATTTCTTGTCTATTTTAAATTTGAGATGGTGTTTTTACACACATGGCTCTTCACACACACACACACACCCAATCCCATTTCCCTGCTTGTATTTTGGCACTAGCCACTCAAGCTGTTTACTGTTTTAAGGAGGATATTTAACTTTCACAAGGAAGACTTTAGAGATTTATTCATCACATTGAGTTAAACTTATAGTGACATGTGAATGAAGGAGAACAAGTCCATGCATTGTCTACTGTATGTTGCAACTGGTTGTGGCAGCTTAGCAAAGTGTGTAACCCACTGCCTCATTAGTCTTCCATTTGACAATGGGAAAAAATTAGTGCAAAAGCTAGCTTTGTTTAGGAAGGAATTCTTCCTTTGTATATGCATTGAATTATTGCTGACAATTAAACTACTGAGGGCGGTGCCAACATAATGCTCCCGATCTCTTAACCATGGTCAAGGGATCCACAGCAGAATGTGCAATTGCACTCCCATCTTCAGTCTGTACTTTTTGGGGTGCAAATTCCTCCCACCCTCTCCTTCTGCTGGCCTGACTCACAGTTATAGTTTGCGTTGGCCCCAATCTCAACAGTGGTTAATGTTAAAACAAGGGTTTGCTGTTTCCCAGCTAGAGCCAAATTTCTGGTTAAAAGCAAACCCCTTTGTATTAGTCACAGCTAAGCTTTGTACCGACATTGGGTTGGATCCAGAGTTTTTGTTCAGTTGATGGTGAGACTTCCAGTGGGAGGGAAGCAATTTCCAGCTACTGCCTCATCCCTCTGCTGCCCCCCCCCCAAAAAAATCTGCTCTGGCCTCCCAATCCTCTGGAGCAGAGTTAGGATGGGAGTTGGGGGGCTGCAGGGAGAATCACAGAAAACTGATTGCCTCCCTATTGCACTGACAGAAAGCCTAAACATCAGCTGAGTGACTCTGTGGGATGCAACCTGTTATCTTTAACTGTGATTAAGACCGATGTGGAGGCAACACATGGTCTCATCCCACAGCTTGATGCCTTAACCAAGTTTCAAGTGTTGGGAGTCTTACATTGGCATAGGCTCTGAACAAGGTGTGCAGGGTACCTTTGGAAGGCAGGGGCCTTCTGTTGCATTTAGGCAATAAAATGATACATTCCTGGTTATTTTTAATTCTGAAACCCAGCAACAGTTATTGTAAGTGCTGTCATTTTTGTAGGCTGTACCTCTTTAAAGGTGAATTGTATGATTTCAAAGTTGCTTCAGTTAATCAACTGAAGTCCAGTTTAGCATCTCTCCTGGAATGTTGTCGTGGGTTTTTTTTTGCCGGGGGGGGGGCGGAGGATTGTGTACTTTTTATACTTATACAGCAATTAGATGGTGGAACAGCAAAACTGATTCTGTAAGGAGTCACTATACAGACTTGGGTCATCCCCTGCCCCCTGGTTGTCTTTAAAAACTATTCTTCTTAGTAAATATGTATGGTGTCTATATTCCACCCCACACCTATAATTTATTCACATTTTATTCTATAAGAAGCTATAACTGTGAGCAGTGTAGTACAATAAAATTGGTTCACCAAACCAAATTCTACTCCTTGCATGTGAACAGTTGTTCACAAGGGCCTGGTACAACTGATGGGATGCTATTCTGCCCCAGCTCCCCCTAGAGCCCTGAGAATAAAATGCTCTTAAGGCATTAAGCATTTTCTACTTTCCACCTTGCAGCTCTCATTGAAGCTAATGGAACTGATCCAGCTTAAACCAGCAATGATTATTGCATATAGTATGTAAGAACAAATCCCCCCTTTTAAATCACCATTTATTTTGTTCTTTTGGGGTGGGGAAGGAGTTGGTTTCCAATAAAAAAAAATCTTTAAAAGGCCAAGCATGAATTTATAAACTGTCTGCTAAATGGAGGCCTTACTTGTATCCTCCCGCATAAAATGCTTCCTTCACAGGATGAATTTCTTATGTAGAGATAATCTCCATGTAGAAAAATGTGGAATGTGGCCATGGGCATCTGCTTTGCTGCAAGTCAGTAGAAAGCATGACTTCGGAAGCCAGTGCCTGTAAGAACCTGTATACTTGCCATATAATTCACATATGATGATGGACAATGCTTTTCCTACAGTGAGATTACCTGTATGTAGGAAAAAATATTATGCATGAAGTAGCCCTTAGTGATGGTGCAGAAAGTGCAGAAAGTCCTGTGGAGCACAATGTGGCCTGTTATGCTTCAACCGACCCCTTGTAGGGCACTTGTTATATACAAAGCTCTTTTTTCTCACTTCCATCTGACAGAAGGAAGAAGATGGTGACTGCAGAGGAGGGGAAAAGAGGTTTCCCTGTCCTGTCAAGTAGCAAGGAAAACATTTTTATTGGAATCTGTGGTAAAATATATCCTAGTTGTACCACAGATAGAGGCAAGCACAAATATACATAAATTGTTGGACGAAAATGCAAAAGAGTAAGGCTTTAATTCTCCCTTCAAGGGCCATAGATTTAATTTGCAAGACTAGGAACAAACTTCTGTTTTTGTATTTTCAAAGCATCCTAGAAGGGTGTTGTTTTGGTTCATTTATGCCTTAGAGAACTCCTAATCATACATTTTTGGCAGCCATTTTGGAAGTGCAATTGTCTTTGAGGTTCCTAATGCAGCTTCAAACAAGCAAACAAAAGACCTCTCAGTTAAAACTACTATATTCTATTTAAAAAAGGTCTTTCATTCTGTTTTTTGTTTGTTTTTTTGCTAGAGATTGTTGAGGAGCATGCAGGCCTACTAAAACAGCATGATAAATTCAGGTATATGCTGTGAATAAATGTCTCCTTAGATTTCCATACTTGCTAACAATTTCTGAATTTCAGAAATATTTTTTATGTATGTGAATTATACTTTAATGTAGCATCTTAGGACTTATTTTTTTAAATACCCTTTCTTTACTTTTTTACATTAAGGCTGAGATTTTTATGGCTGCATAGAGGATGCAGGTGACCGGTTCATTGTTAACAGGGATGAGGCATCCCATCCAGTTTTTGAAAAATCATAGCCCAGAACTTTATGGTAGAAAACGAATGTCTTTTATCAGCAGTTGTTTCCATGTGTTTTTTAATTATTTTTGCAAGCTGTGAGTTGACTTCATTTGTACACAACCATTAACAAATATTTTTTTAAACTGTTATAAAGGAAAATAAAGGCTGTGTTGAAAAAAAAACCAATTACATATAGTCTGGATGTTACTGTGATCTCTGCTAAAGAGGGGTGAGGGAAAACCATAGGAAATAAATAGTATTGCTGGAAAATACAGTGTAAATATTAGGGCATTGTGGCTTCTTTCTTAGCAATACTTATTCATCTACTAATTCATTGATACGTTGCATTTTGGATACATTGGCTAGGGGGCTATCTATCCTCAGGAGTGAAAGCTATAGAAGTTTGGGATAGGAAGTATGTCTTGAATATGCACTCTTCCTTTGTAACTTTGAAGAGTGCTCTGAAAACTTTTTGTTAGGATGGTAGAAAAATCTGTTAAATGAGTATATAAATTTAAAACACCAGCAGTCTAGAGAGATTCCAGAGGTAGAAAAAGAAAACACCAAGATTCAGGGTGGTTGCATTCCCTTACCTCAAAACAATCTATTTAATTTCTGCTGTAATAGTTTGCACCTTCTTACCTAGTGTAGATAAAAGTGCTTTTAGTTTTTGTTTTAAAAACTGATTCATTCTTTATTTTTCAATTAATAAAGGTAAGTTATGGATTATATCCAGGCCTGATCAGTCACAAGAGAACCCCCTCCCTAATATTCTATTATTCAAATTATTACTTTGTTGTGGCATGTGTATCTATGTAATACTATCTATAATTTTATCTTGGCCTTCATACAAGGCAGTGTAAATCCTGTCCCCCAACCCCATCTATCCTCTTAACAGCCATGTGGGGTAAAAAGTATTCTAAAATCCATGGTTATGCAATACCTTTACTAGGAAAGTAGTAAACAAGTTTTTGAGTTCTTCAGCACTGTTTATCAGATTGGAAATTAAGCAAAGCATTAGAACAGGGTAGCCAACCCTTTTAGGTCTGTGGGGCACATTCCGATTTTTGAGTAGAGCGTCATGGACATCAACTGCCCCCCCCCGGCCCCACAAATATTACCACACATACACTGAAAAGAACGCACACACATGCACTCGCTTTCCCAAGGGGTCTTGATAAAATTTTGATGCAGTAGAATTTGAGCCTTCAATTCAATTTTATTTATGGTCACAGACCAGCTCAAAATTTGAGCCTTGAAAAGCAGAGTTGAAAAATAGTGTCATTCTTCTAACTTCTTCAGCTCTCAAGGAAGAAAAACCTTCCTTTCAACTCAAGAGGGCAGCAGGGGGCATGGGATTAAGAGACTTTGTGGGCACTAGGGAGACACATGGAGGGTACCATGGCACATTGGCAATCCCTGCATTATGGGGATTAGCCACTTGGTGAACCTGGGTGCAAGTTAAAACCTGTGTAATACCTGTTAGAGCAGGCATCCCCAAACTGCAGCCCTCCAGATGTTTTGGCCTACAACTCCCATGATCCCTAGCTAACAGGACCAGTGGTCGGGGAAGATGGGAATTGTAGTCCAAAACATCTGGAGTGCAAGTTTGGGGATGCCTGTGTTAGGGCCTCATCCAGTTAAGCCTGCTATCTTCCATGCTAAGAGTAAAATTGCACACATTGCGATTTCAATTTCAAGCAAGCTTTTTCCTATTACACCCTCACACATTTAATATCCAGAAGGATGAAGAGTAATGGAAAACCCCACAGCTAGACTGCTATTTTGAAGAAATGTTGGTTGGTCCTAATATTATCCACTCTGGGAGTGTGGATTTCTTTGTGTTTATTATCAGACACAGCTGCTTTGCTTCTCAGGGAAGGTAGGTTAGCATGGCTGCCTCAGGCACAGCTCCACGGCACTGCAGGGCTTGGCTGTAAGCTAGCAGCGTTTTGCTGAGGATGGTTGCAATTTCACCCCTACCAATTGCCAGCAGTGGAGGACTGCGGAACGAGATCACCGTGCAATCGAGGCTGTGGTTCTTTTTATTGTTCCCTCCCACCCTATAAATGCACGTTGGTAAAAGAGGTACCGGTATCTAGACAGAGGAGAAACTCCCCTAAATCCACCCTCGCATTAGAAGAAGAAAATACCGTACACATGGCCATGGGTATTTTACCTTTAAGAACAGTTTAAAAACAGGCTGTTTCCAGGCTGGAAACAATGCTCCGAACTTGCTTAGAGGGCTGCCCCCCCCCCAAAAGAGGGCCAAAGTCTGGCAACCTTCATAAGATGCTCTGTCACTGCTGAGCATGCAGCCCCACCTGGCGAAATGTCACAGGGAAATATGCAGCCTTCCCTGGCAGATGTGTGCCGGCTGTGCTTGGGCAGGTAGGTAGGAGTGCATGGTTTGCCCTGGGAGAAGTTATTCCTTTTCACGGGAGGCTTGTGGCCCAATGGTCTTGTTACCACCGACAACATTGCAGTGGTCTTTTCTAGGCCTTTAATTCCCTCATTTTCAGAAATTTGGCTCATCTACCGCGCTTTCTTCCGGTGTGCGTGTTTCTTCATTTGTAGCATTTAGACCCCACTTTTTCTTCCAGGGATGCTGCTTTCCCCCATCCTCAGCTACTACCCCACAACTATCCTGTTAAGTAGGCTAGGCTGAGAGGCAGCAGCTGCTCCCCGCCCCCAAATCCAGTGAGCTTCGTGGCCGAGCGGGAGATCTGAACCGTAGTCTCTCCCAGGTCCTAGTCAGGACGCTCTAACCACTGCGCAACGCTGCCTCCGCACTGACCCACCCGCCGGGCTCCGTGTGCATCTGTCATACGTGGGCTGGGGTCTCGGGCCCTGTGCGAATCCTGCGAAAGCGGCTCTTCTCGTTTACCTGGCGGCAGGACAAGCCCCAACCCTCCCTCCCGGGGAAGAAGCGGAGTGAAGATCTGCTTCGGGAGCAAGCGGGGGAAGAAAGAGCTGCACGGGGATCTGCTGCCCGTCTGGATCCTGCTGCCCGATGCAGTTACCTCGCCTTCCCTCGTGGCGGGGCCAGTCTGCCTGGCAACCAGTCCCGCCTGATTCTGTCGGCGACGTCCTTCCCAGCAAACACGGCGCGACTCCCGGAGGCGGCCTCGGCTCCTCTGAGGCCATGCAAAGCGCGAACAGGATGCTGGGTAGCGCCCTCCTCCTCCTCGACAGGGCGATCCGGAGCGCGCGGCCGCGCAGACTACGTCTCCCAGCATGCCAAGCGGGACATAAAACGTGACAATATGGCGCCGAACGAAGGTCAACCAGGCACCCGCTCCCCTTCCGGGTGGCCTTTCTCCCGTTAGTGGAGCCCAACCCTGAAGCGATGTTGTTTTCTTCGAGGTGGGGGAACTGCACTGCCCATGAGCCGGTGAAACCAAGCGGCGAAACAAAAACGTGCGGAGGCCTTTAAATGAGGACGCGCGGGACTGGCTGGGGGTTGTGGCGCTTTGCAAGTCTATACTCGCAATGAGCCTCCGACTTCCGCCCCTCCCTTGAGGCCGCGCAAACTCACAAGGGGGAGATAAGTCCGTACAAAAACATGGCGGACCCCTCAGACCACCGGGACTTGTAGTCTCAAGTCGGTCGACTCCAGCTTTTGGCGGCCCAGAGAACAGCTTTCCCTGAGACTACAAGTCCCATGAAGCTATGTGGCCCTTGGAAAGCGCGAAGAAATCATAACAAGATGGCGCCTTTCCCGCCGTGCCGGGAGTTGTAGTCGGTGCCGCCTTGCATGGTTCTTCTGACTTAATAAGAGACCGAGCAGAAACGGGACTACACTTCCCGACGGGCTCCGTTTTTTGCTGTGGGGGAAGGAGGAGGAGCGGAGGAGGAGGAGGAGAAGGAGAAGAAAGCTACAACATGGCGGCTGCGTCCATTCCCACGAACCGGGCGCTGTGAGGAGCGAAGCGCCAGGAGCTGGAGCAGCTCTGACTGTGCCAGGTCCTGGTTCCGGGGGTGCCCGCCCCGTCGCGGAAGTGGGGCCTGCACCCCTCCGCTGCGCGCGGCCATGGGGGTGCAAGGCTTCCAAGAGTTCGTGGAAAAGCGCTGCCCGGGGGCTGTGGTGCCCGTGGACCTGTTGAAGCTGGCGCGGGCCGTCGGGGGCCGTGGAGGCGGGGGCCCTGCCTACTGCGCCGCCTTCCACCCCCCTGCCGGCTACCCGCACCCCGCCGGGGCCGCGCCAGGCCTGGGAGCTGTGGTCGGTGCTGGCCCCTACGGTCACCCGCAGCCCTCGCCCGGCTTGCCCGGCCCAGGAGCCGGCCCGTGCCCAGCTCGGCTCCTGGTGGATGCAGATTCGGCCTTGCAGCGTCTCTACGGCGGCTACCAGACGGACTGGGTGTGTGGGGGCCAGTGGAATGCTATGGTGGGCTACCTGGCTGCCCTTTCGCAGGCCTGCCTCTACCAAGGCGGGCTAGAGCTGGCTGTCATCTTCAACGGAGGGCTCGGGAAGGAGAGGCTGCCTGAGTGGGGCAGGAAGGCGCAGGCGGAGAGACAGACAGCCCAGCTCATTGCTGGGCATGTGGGCAACAAGGGTACCCCGCCACCCCGGGCCTGGTTCCTTCCCCCGGCCTGCTTGGGGCACTGCGTCCGTTTGGCCATGATTCGATTCCGGGTCAAGGTAAGGCCCACACGACCATCCCAAACGCATCCCATTGCATTTTGTAGAGTTCTGCTTTGGAAACGTTGACCATCTCTGTTGGTTCTTGCACTTCTTCACGCTCATTGTTTCCCGACTACCATTTTAGTGGGCATTTTTGTTATATTTCATTTATCTGTTTCCCATCATGGTTTTCCAAATTTCTTTCTATTTCAGAATTCCTTGTCACTCAGCACCTGTTGCACTTTCTGGCACTTTCCCTTACAATTAAGGCCCTCTGCCTACGAATTTTGCAAAGGTGTCGCTCTCACCTTGTCTGCCACTGATATCTCTTAACCTTTTATTTTGCCCTACACATTTTAAATTCTAAAGCCTAGAGACTATTGTGTTCCTGGCAAAGTCAATATGTGAGTTGTAGTTCACCTGAGAGCCAAACATCAATCAGTGGAGCATCCTTCTTGACTTATAGCCTGGCCTTGCAAAATATAAAAATAAATTATGCAGAAGTTTCTAACTGAAAAACGTGTGCTATGTTGTCCATCCAAGTGCATCTGTTTTCACTGGGCAGGGGTGGAGAACATGTAGCCTTCTAGATATCAATGGCTTTCATTTCCCATTAGCACCAGCCAGCAACATCTGGAGAGCCACAGTTTTCCTCACCCCGATTTATGACGTATTGGCAGCCTGAATAGTCAGTTTTCTACCTAGTTATAAAACCTCCACTGCTTGGTCATCTGGAAGAAATTCTTCCTTACCACAGGCACAGTTTTTACAAAGTTACCACAGGCTGCAATTCTTCCATACCACAAGTGACTGACAGCTTTTTAACCAAATTTGTACTGTGTCTTTTCATGCTAGCCATCCATTTTTCAAGCCTGCTACATTCTGCCCCTTCTCCTTCTTTATTCTATTTTTAAGTACTTAAAATTTTGTAATCTCTCTTTAATTGATTCATTAATATTTTTGAAGCCAAGGTTTTTGGCATTAGATTTGTGTTCGGCTGAAAGAATAACATGACTAATTCTGGGCAGATCTTCTATGTGACCATCTGTGCAATAAGAAATAATAGCAAGAGTGTTTGCGCCACCTATTTAAGCCAAGCCTGGACAATTGTAGGATTGAAATTAGCAAAGTGTCCCTTATGGGTTGAGTTTTCTGTGGCTGTATAAACTCTATACTGTTTATTTTTGCTAGGAAAACTAAAATTTGCTAGAAAAATGTAGACTGGACCAACACCTAAAGTTAGTATCTAGGGCACAGTTGGATGTGCAGTTGGATGTGCAGTTGCTTCTGTAGGCTTCTGGTATAAGAGCAAGGTGCGTACTACAAGAAGCTTTATACAAGAAAATGACATTCAACAGGATTAGAACCCACACCCTCATGCTCACAGAGAAGTGCTCTAGTCTAAAGCATTATACTGCTAATCCATATCAAAATATATTTGAATCATTTTACCCTGTGAAGGGTGATTGTTTGCTCCCCATAATTAGCAGTGGGCAAATGGCAGAAGTACATTAGATGAAGTAATGTAAGGCAATATAGGGTAGTCCCGTCGCTCCCCCCCCCCCAATTGTAGGTAATACAGACACACTCAGGAAGAACAAGAATTGGTGAATCCCCTTACAGCATGATTTGATGCAGTGCTTCATGTAGTCTTTGGTTGGCAACTGGAATTCAAATCTGAACTTGACCAAGAGAAGTCTCTATGTTGCCCTGGAGTCCTGGATGTTGCACAGCATTTGACATTATCCTTACAAGGTTAGGGGGTTGGTTGAAATGACAATCAAAAAGCTCTCTGTAGGCAGATGTTTGTGAGCAGTGGGAATAGAATTAAGTAGCAGTAGCAGCATCAGCAGTGGGAAAAGTGGGTGTGTGAGCTAGTCCCATGTCAGCTGGTATCACATAGTGGTGTTAGCATGAGGCCAGGAAGTTCCACGTTCAAATCTCACTTCAGCCACGAACTTGCTATGTGGTCTCAGGCAAGCCACTGTTCTCTCAGCCTCTCATATGATCCCTCCTATATGCTGACAATAAACCTTACAGGGTTGGTGTCATGATTACTGAGCTAATGTTTGCAAAGCGATTTAAGAATGTAAAAGACACATTAGTTCAGACTTCCTCAAACTCGGCCCTCCAGATATTTTGAGACTACAATTCCCATCATCCCTGACCACTGGTCCTGCTAGCTAGGGACCGTGGGAGTTGTAGGCCAAAAACATCTGGAGGGCGGAGTTTGAGGAAGCCTGCATTAGTTAGTCCCTCCCTCCCTCTGTCTGTCTGTCTCTCTTCTCTCTCATACACACCTTTCAAAGCTGTGTGTAAAGCAACTAAAGGCAAGCCCAAAGTTGTATATCCAATCCTTGTGATTTCTAGGTCCCTGTTACCAGGGTTTTCCAAGTGTTGATCAGCAAGTTTTTCACATTTGAGGATAGCCATTTGGGAAATCTAGTACTGCAGAATATCTGCAGTATGCCCATGGTGAACTGGAGCTTGGTTATCTTTTAGGATCATTTAAAAATGCAGTGCAATTTCTGTCATTCATGTGTGAGATATGAAATTGGTCACAGCGTTCAGTGTTGAATAAGCTGCCCATCTCCTGTGTAGAACCTGATGGGTTGACCTTTTTAAAGACACACATTAAAGACACTTACAAGAAGCACAAGCAACTCCTTGGCCAGTGTGAAAATAGGATGCAGACTAGATGGGCCTTTGGTATGATCCAACAAGACTGTTCTTATGGCGTGCTTGGAGCAACGTGTCTAGCTGCAGATGGAGAATACTGGATTTCAGCTAAATTCCCTCAAATAGCTGCATGTAACCTCCTGAGGCCAAAGGTAAATTGGCAAGCAAAGGCTTGGAGATCAGCTGAAGTTGAATAAGCTTTGGAAACAGCTGACCTGAAACAGATGAGCTTTAAATACAGCCTCATTTAATAAATGATAAACCCCTTTTTTAATAAAAAAAGTGTGTTCTCAGCACCACTTTGAGTGCATTTGGAAAAGCAGTTTTACAATATTGGGCACACACTTTTAATAAAGCCCTGTTGATTTCAGAGAGAGGGTTGAATCTGCCCTTAAATCACTCCATTTGAAATCAGTGAGACATAAAACATACTTTAAATCTTAGGGGTGGGAAACAGTTGAACCCCACTAGGTTTTGGTGTTGTACAGTTATCTGCAGTGGGCAGGATCCAAACAATTCCACATTAAGTCCCATACATCCAAAGAAGCTTTGAACTTGGACTTATCAAAATGTTAGTTCCCATACCACAGAGCAGTTTTGAAAACCGAGGGAGATTTCAAAAGCAGATTATAATAATCCAGGTTGGTCGGCTATTCCATTGTGTCAGGGTTGGGGGGGGGGCAGAGAAAAGAGGAATGGAAACACACTGGGTATGCCCAAGCCTGGGCTAGTATAGAAGTAGCTCTTTGGATGCTGTGTATTTCTGTATTTCTGTATATTGTGGGCTGGATGGATTGAAGGGAACTGACGCCTCAAATCAGAGCAAAAGTTCTTAATAGTTTGCTGCCGAGCATTCCATTCCATTCTCCCTGTTCATTTTTAGTTCAGAATCAGTGCTTCAAGTCCATTATGATATGCAGCCTGTGTGTCTAAATTTTGCTCTATTGCACGAAACCATTTTGTTTTCAATACTGTGTGTCATGGGAGAGCAGGGAGTGAGGCTCTTAAAATGGTTGGAAGCAGTAAGTGTGTGGATATAAAGCAAGAGAGACATGTGGAAAGATGGGGATTCATACACAGTGAAGTACTGCAACTTTCTGCTGGATTCTATACTGAGATACCATGTCACTTGTAGGCATTTAGCATATATAGCCCTTCATGTTTTTAAGGTTCTCTTCCTGTAAAAAAGAGAGAGAGGGAGGGAGAGATCTAGGAACTTGCTTTTCTCCCCCCCCCCCTTCCTTAAAAGAAAAAACTAGGGGACTGTGTACTGGAGCAGAGGCCATGTTGTGTGCTGTCTATCATGATTGTGGCTTTAATCTCTTAAACTAAGATTTTAGTAATGAGAAATAACTTTTCAAATTGTCTTGTTGTTCATTTTTGGAATGTAATTTGGCTTTCGGTGACCTACCATGTGAGTGTGTTACCTTAGGAGTGCAGTCTTTTCGAAGTGTGGATGGGTGGTCCTGAAACGGTGTTAGAAACTCAGGTATATCAGCTAATCACCAAATGGTGCCTTAAACCTGGGTTATGGTTGCCACAACACAATGTCTATGCATCTTTTTAAAAATGAAATTTGTTGTTATTATTTGCTTCATTTCTATACTGTTCTATATTTTAAATAAAAAATATCAAAGCCGTTTACAACGCATTAAAACAACAAATAAAAGAATCCAGAATAAAACAAATTCAAGCTTCAAGGAAAATACCCGTGTTTCTCATATTATAAGACACCGTCTTATATTTATTTTTCCTCAAAAAAACACAGCATGGCTTATTTTGATGTCTTATTTTTATTACGTATGGTACAGCAAGAAGCTTTGTCGGATCCGGCTCTGTCGGGCGGGGTGGGGGAAAGGCGAAGGAACGATCCTGCGCCTTTCCCCCACCGCTGCCAAGCCCCATGCCAGCGACAAGCGTTGGCGGGGGAAGATCTTCCCCCGCCGCCGCGTCTTGCCTGCCTCCCCCGGCACTGAACGCAACTTCGGAGACCTCCGAAGTTGCGTTCAGTGCCGGCTTTTCGCGGCAAGACGCGGTGGCGGGGGAAGGTGGCGGGGCGTCCGTCTGAGGCAGCCCGGAGAAGCGGCTGCCTCGTGTTGGAGGCTTCGTGGCTCCTCTTCGTGGCAGCAGCATCTTCCTTTTCCTCCCACCACAACCCGGTACGGCTTATTCTCGGGATATGCCTTATATTTCACCAACCCTTGGAAACCCTGCCATGGCTTATTTTGTAGGTATGCCTTAAAATATGAGAAACACGGTATTTCAGATCCTTCTCTAAGGGACATTTGATTTTCCCCATATTTATTTACCTTTCTAATTTATATAGCTGCCCCATAGCAGGAATACTCTAGGAAGCCAGGGTGGTGTAGTGGTTGAGTATCAGACCAGGACCTAGGAGATCAGGGTTCAAATCCCCACTCAGTCTTGAAGCTCACTGGGAGACCATGGACCAGTCACAGCCTCTCAACCTACCTCATAGGGTCATTGTAGGAATTAACTTAGGAGGGGGGGGTGAACCATGGACTCCCTGGAGAAAAAGGTGGGGTACAAATGCAATAAATAAGCTCTTCTGCTTACCTGCTTAAGAAAGTTGGAGGGGCAGCCAGATGGAGATGTGAGTCGCCAACCTGGCACCCAGAGATCTCCATGTGGTCACAATTGGACTTGCTCCAGTCGCAAAACACACCTGGCGCCTGGTGAAGTTCTAACACTGTCTTGAAATTATTGTGCCTTATTGTTGGCCTGTGTGGGGACAGATTGTGATGATGCTAGATGTTGGTAACATACAGATAAATGCATATCAGTATTTTGGTACTTGTCTTGCTATTTTTCTGATGATTGCTATGGCTCCTAATGTTTCTTAGGGCACTGAACCTATAAGAAAGGAAGGATAGAGAATGATTTAAGCTCTTGGATGAAGCAAAACAATCGGCAGCAATACCAGCATTCTGTATTTACTGGGTGGGTGCATGTGGAATCATTCTATGCAGGAAACAGGAAAGGACAAAAATAAAAATAAAAATTGACAGATGTTTGAGAGATAGCAGGAGAAACAGAGGCACACTTGGGTTTCTGACAGGGTGGATAAAAATCAATGATTTTTTTAAAAAAATCAAAAAAATCGGATTTTTTTGATTTAAATCGGATTTTTTTGATTTAAATCGATTTTTTTGATTTAAATCGGATTTTTTAAAAAAATAAAATGCTTTTTGAGGAAAATATATTACCATCCAAAGGTTATTCCACCATGAAATAAAGATTAGTTTTTTAATTATGTAGAATAAGGTTGTATATGTTTATTTTTGGGGGTAAATAAATGCCATTAATCCATTCACAATGTCATGCTCTTCCAGAGGTTTTTGTAAGATTATTGGGCAGATTCTCTGCCTACAAGATATTATCACAGATGCTTGGTTTACTTTTGCAGTTCTCAAAACTGAATTTGACTCAACAGAGATCATATGCCTCTTCTTCACAGCAAAAATGTTATAACATGAACAGAGTTGAGAAAAAGACCTTAATCCTATTGTTCTACAAACCTATGAATACAGAAACAACCCCTTCAGTGCTCAGTTTCAAGAAGTTCAGTGAATAGAATAGAAACAATATTTTTCTGATTGTTTGGAGTGGACAGTATTTAAGTTTTTCATGTGATTTAAATCGACTATGATTTAAATCAAGCCTTACTGACTAGTGATTTAAATCGTGATTTAAATCATGATTTAAATCAGTTTGATTTAAATCAAATCCACCCTGGTTTCTGATCCAATGAAGTTAAATTTCCAAAATTGCAGGTGGGAGAAGGCAGCCAGCTTTGCTGAATCAGCCTGATGTCTATGTAGTCTAGCTATCAGCCTAGCCTTTGGGAGCACACAGGTGATGGCTTGCTCCTGGTATTCAGTAGGTTTTATGCCTCTGAATATCAAAGGTATTTCTCCATCATGGATGTGAGTATGGATGGTCATATTCTCAATGAATTTGACAAAAAATAGTTTATACAAGCTAATTGAGCTAGTGAACCATCACTGTGTTTTGTAGGAATGAATTCCATCATTTTATCCATTAACCCTCCTTAGCAAATACTTCTGCATCATCTTCAGGAGGCCCTTTTCATGTTTTTTGGTTACAGGATCTTTAAGCCTCAGGGGTTTGCAAAATGTTGTTCTGAAAGGGCTAAAGATTTCAGCTAAAGGACTAACGATCACCAAGGAAATGCTAGTGGCCGCCATTTATAGCAAGAGTAATGTCTTGCTTCCCATTAAATGTCAAATAATTTATTTATTTTTGGGTTGGGGCAGAGGAATAAAGCCTTAAGATTACAGTGACAGGACCCAATCCCTTAAATGTTCAGTAGTTGGATAATAGGGTTGTCAAAGAAACAGGATCTGCCTTTATATTGTTTTTTAAAATCCTGATTTGAAAGATTATAAACAGCCATGTTCTTGCTGCTTTGCCATTAATCACCTTTGGTTTTTAAGAGTTTCTGTTTTGCTTCCAGTTGGTTTTGCTTGGTTTCTTTCTCACACTAAAATAGCTTTCCAGCCTCTTTCCCCTCTTGAGAAATATGTAGGGAATCACAGTAAACCATTAACTGTATAGGTTACGGGTGCCAACCATTTTGGGCCTCTGGGCACAATTGGAGTGAGTGCTGTGGGTGTCATGCTTTCTGATAACTTCTCTTCTCCACCCTCATACCACCAGGACTGAACGATAGAAGTGCACACACTTCTCTTTCCCAAGGGGTCTAGGTAAAAGTCAGGTCTGGGACTGTGAGTCCTGAGAAGCACATAGAGCTGAAAAGGGAAGTGACAAAGAAAATCACTCTTCCAGCTTCCCCCTTCAGCCCTATGTACTTTTCAAGTGAGAAACAGGTAACCATCTTCACCACCTCATGACCAAAGGGGGAAGGGAATAGAAAAACTCAGAAATTCATGGATGCCAGATGGCACATGCAAGCAGCATAGCAGTAATCTCTGGTGTAATTTATATGTCTTTTTCTTGAGAAACAAGGAAGGAAGGCAGGAAGGCTGTTGACCCACTTGATATGAGATAAAACCTGTAGTGTGGGGTCTCTCTTGAAAATTGTCAACACCTAAATCTAGTGTACATGTAATATTTTACAACCTCCTAATTATGGTTAAGAGATAGGGCCCTCCTCCTTCCCACTCCCTTCCCCCTTCTAATTCTCCTTCCTCTTTAGTGTTATATTTGCCCTGAATTTATCACAGACCATGGTTAACTTTAACCAGAGTTTGCCGAACAGCATGAAACTGAAACACATGATGTCCAGACATTGTTCTGATGACATTTTTGATATTCACATGCCATACCTTTCAGCTTCCAAAGGGAAGTGAGCCGCTTTCCTGCGTATATAAGCAGATGGAGTCTGTGAAGGAATTGCCCTGAAGTGAATTCTGTACTGGGTGGGCTTAACAGAAAGCACGAAAGAGCTTTGCTGCAGTGTGCCTTTTTACTCAGCCGTGTCCCTTCTTTTCTGCAGGTGTTCCAGAGCCTGGAGGATCACCATCAGGAAGTGGTATCCTTCTTCCGGGAGAATGGTTTCCATGGGCTCATTGCCCATGACTCTGAGTATGCCCTCTGCAACATACCCTCCTATTATAGCTCCCATGCCCTCAAACTGAGCTGGAATGGCAAGAACCTCACCACCAACCAGTTCCTGATGCAAGAAGTGGCCAAGCAGCTGGGCCTCAAGCTAAGCAGCTTTCCCATCTTTGCTGCCTTGCTAGGTATGTTGAAACTGGATTGGCTGAGTGGTGAAGTGAGTGAAGGTTTCAGAGGCTTAGGTCCAATTCCCTGCTTGGGCAAAAAGCTCACTAGGCAGCCATGAGCAAGATGCTCTCCCTTGGCCTAACTCACCTCCCACAGTTGTTGTGAAGGCTGTAAAAAGAGTGAAACATAAAATCAGCAGGAGTAGGCAGTGGCACAGTTCAGCAACATATATTTCAGTGTCTTGACTTTAAAATGAGGGGTAAAGGGACCCCTGACCATTAGGTCCAGTCGTGACTGACTATGAGGTTGCGGCGCTGATCTCGCGTTATTGGCCGAGGAAGCCGACGTACAGCTTCCAGGTCATGTGACCAGCATGACAAAGTCGCTTCTGGCGAACCAGAGCAGCACACAGAAATGGCGTTTACCTTCCCACTGTAGCGTGCCTTCGAACTGCTAGGTTGGCAGGAGCAGGGACCGAGCAAGGGGAGCTCATCCCGTCGCGGGAATTCAAACCGCCGACCTTCTGATTGGCAAGCCCTAGGCTCTGTGGTTTAACCCACAGCGCCACCCGCGTCCCACTAAAATGAGGGGTACAAGTTCTCAAAAATTGTGTTAGTTAAATGTTTCACACACAACCTTTTCTCTGCCTAACTATAGCATTCCCAGGGTGTCTCTGGGCAAAGCCAAGATCCAGCTTAATTTTACAGATGGAATGTCTGGTATCTCTTGGGCTTAAGAGACACCCAGGAAGGGCTGTCAAATCACAGGTGCTAAAATCATTTTCAAACTCCCAACTTCCCCCCAACTTCAATGTTTGGTGCTACTCAAGTTGGGAGTATCTGATCTGGGGGGAAAGAAAAAGAGGGTTAGGATGTGTCCAGATATTGGCGAAGGGCTGCTGTGTATTTATTTATCTAATTATTACATTTATATCTCACCTTTCCTCCAAGGAGCTCAAGGTGGGACACATGGTTCTTCACCGCCACCCTTAATTATCTTCACCACAACCCTGTGAGGTAGGTTAGGCTAAGAGACTGATTGGCCCAAGGTCACCATTCATGGCTGAGTGGGGTCCTAGTGCAACACGCTAAATCACTACACTGCACTAGTATTGGCAGGAACTAGAAAGAAACCAGAAGGTTGTCTGAACATATGAAGCCGCCTTCTGCTATATTGGATCCGTGCAGAGTTAGACCATCCCGCCTAGTATTGTCTGCTCTGACTGGCAGGAGCTCTCCAGGATAAGGTATTTTTAACTGGGATGGCAGCTACAGCCCCTCACCAATGTGTGTCTTTTCAATATGAGAAAGAAGAGGAATGTCCAGTGAAGATGAGAGAGAACTTAAATTCTGTTCAGGGCATGAGTGCTTAATATTTTCCTCAGGGAAAAGGCTTTGAGTGAGGCTGTGGGAGCATCTGGAAAGTGGTTCTGTAAGTGGTCCACCATACCTATGGTCAAGGCCATAAGAACAATAGCTATGACTCCAGCTGAACACTATACTGGCAGAAGTCTAGAACGTGGATTGGAGCCAAATGTGCTTGCAGTTTCTGGGTCATTGCTGGCACAAGAAGCTTCCACAGAGAGAAATTGAATGTGGACAGAGAATTCAAGTTGCTCCTCTCAGAATGAGGTATTGATAACTCCAGGCACACTTTCCTTATGGACTTTCGCCATCTTTGTTGGGCTTGGATTCAGTTTGTACTTTGTTTCAGCTGGAGGAACATGTGCAAATTATATAAAAGGTAAAGGGACCCCTGACCATTAGGTCCAGTCGTGACCGACTCTGGGGTTGCGCGCTCATCTCGCATTATTGGCCGAGGGAGCCGGCGTATAGCTTCCAGGTCATGTGGCAGGCATGACAAAGCCGCTTCTGGCAAACCAGAGCAGCACATGGAAACGCCGTTTACCTTCCCGCTGTAGCGGTTCCTATTTATCTACTTGCATTTTGATGTGCTTTCGAACTGCTAGGTTGGCAGGAGCTGGGACCAAGCAACGGGAGCTCACCCCGTCACAGGGATTCGAACCGCCGACCTTCTGATCAGCAAGCCCTAGGCTCAGTGGTTTAACCATAGCGCCACCTCCATGCAAAAGTATATAACTTCTATACAGTACTAGAATGTAGATATGTGTGTGTTGTGTGCAGGAGAGTCTTTAGCAGCATGCTGTACTTAATGTGCTTCAACCTTAACTCTAGCAGGTTCAATCCAGTGAGACCTGTTTCTGCATACCTGTGCTTTACCTATTGGAAAGGCAGAGAAATGGATTGGGGGGGGGGGAAGAGGGTTTGAATCCTCTTGTTTGTTGGCAGTTGTTCAGTTATTATCCCCTTTTTGCTCCCAGGGAACCACATCCTTCCAGATGAAGATTTGGCTGCCTTCCATTGGAGCCTTCTTGGACCCGACCACCCACTAGCTTCACTCAAGGTAGTGCCAGCACCCCCATTTCCTGTCTCGAGGGCAGCAAGGCAGGAAACCCTGGACTGAAAGGGCTGCAAAGGGATTGCCCTTCGGGGGATGAACTGGTGCAGTGGTGTCTTAAGGAAAAAAGACTGAGAGGTGGATGGGAACTAGCACTCCAAAATCTTTTGTCCGCAACTCTTGGGAGACATGGTTGTTTCTGAGGAGCGGCGGGAGAGGTGGTGCTTTCGAAACCATTTCTGGGAAAGGGTGGCTCTGATGTTTAGAGTGGTGCTGCTGAAGATAGCTCTGCTTGAACTCAGTACGACATTTGTCGTTCAGACAAGTGGGAGAAGTGCAGTTTGGACCAAGGCTAATAAAAACTAAGATTTCTGTCCCTAGCTCTGGAAGAGGAGTGGAGCATGTGGGGGCTGGTAGTTCTCCAGATGTTGGACTCCAACTCCCATCAGCCCCAGCATGGCCAGTGGTCAGACATGATGGAATTTGTAGTTCAGCAACTTCTGTATAGAGATATAATGGGGTTAGGCTAGGTCTAGGAAAAAAAAGAGACACAGCATGACCCTTGAAGGATCGGGTTGCATTTTTTCAGCATCATTTTTTTGGTTTTGGTTTTGTTTGTTGTTTTTAAACTACTGCCACAGCTTCATATAGCTGGAGGAATTTTTATGGACACAGCAAGAAGAGGAAAATCATGATAAACCTCTGGCATGGGTTACTCTCCTTTTTCTCTGCCAATGTCATGCTCCTTGCTGGCTGTTAAAGATCAGTACATGCTTTATGCCCTAGGCAGTCGTATTTGCCAGGGGTATGCCAGTGTTTGATTTGTGTTGGAAGTATCTTTTTGTGTGTAAAAAGGTATGTCTTCTAGCCCCACAAGGGTTCTTAAGGGGGCTTAGGAAATAGTTATAATAATGCCACGCAAAACTTATAATGGAATTAGAACATTTTAAATTGCTACAACAGCCAGGATAAAACAAAGTACATTAGTGATGCTTGCCCAGAGGACTAGCGAAACAGAAAAGTCTTGGGAAGTGAAGGGGGATAAGGAGGGTACCATTCCTGAGAAAGCCATGCCCCTTAAGGTGATGGGAGCGCACCCAGAGAAGGGTCTCGCCTGATGGTTTGAGAAAATGAGTACCTCCCAAGTAACTTGACAAACACAAAAACGTATGAAGAGGAGATAATATGACTTCAGACATGCAGTGGGTGTATGGCAGGGAGCCATGGCCGATTTGCTGCTTTCCTGGTGTATGCTCACTTCATATCCCTTCATGTTTAGAGATTCCAGCAATCTTCCTTCATATTTCTTTACTATAGCAAATGCCAAACAATATGTTGTATCCCCCAACAAACATGATTGTTATGTGAATTTGCCCTTAAACTCTGGCATCAAAGTCAGATGCGCAGAGGATCCTGCTTTAGGATAAGGCACTTGAACCAGGTGAGCTGTCACTAGCAAGAGCTGCATAATAGGGTGGAGCCAATTCAGGATCTTGGAGCACCATGCTTCTGCACTAGGGATCAGCAACTGGGAGACACCAGGGCCAAATTTGGTTCCTGAAAGGTACAAGCCATGTATCTCCTACGGCACCCCCTTGCAAGTCCAGAGAAGAAAGAGACTTGTAGAAAGAGCAGGTGTCTGCGGCAGTAGGGCTTCCTGTTCATCCACTCAGTGGGTGTGGGGACCGTCACCTTTCCTCCTCAAAATAGCCCTCTGGTAGAACTTGTTGCTTACCAGGTCTGTGGAGCACTGAGGTGTTGCCTTGCTGCTGTTTGCCCTTGCCAGGAATTTTAAGTGCTTTGTGTGCTGGTTCTAGGTGCGTGCCCATCAGCTGGTCCTGCCACCCTGTGATGTAGTCATCAAGGCTGTGTCCGAGTATGTCAGCTCCATCAAAAATCCCTCCAACTTGGATGTGATAGGGAGAGATGTCTTCAAGCACTCCCAGGTGAGACAGAGCCTGTGGTACAGGGCTAAATTTCCACCTATCCTCGCGGCTGCTGTGAAAGTTGCAGACAGTGGAGAGGTTTGGGATAAAGGGATTCGCAGAAGGAAAAGAGGCTTATTTATGGGGACTGCTAAAATGAGGGTTAGATCCTGGGTTCCCATTTCAGCACTTCTGCAGTCCACAGCAGCTGGTTGGTTCATAGTGGTCTGTGCCTCCAACCCCATAACAATAGCAGATCGCATAACATTATATAGCCCTCTGTGCTGGTCGGCTTGAGCTGGCGGTAGGATTTTCACACCAAATGCCATTGCGACTTGCAGTTGGCTGCACTCCTGTCCCCGCCCCTGTCACTTGCTTTTCCTCTGGTTCCTCCCCAGTCCAGGACCGAAGATAAAATTGAGCGTTTCAAGAAGGCTGTAGAATACTATTCCGTGGCCACGAAGGCACCGCCTACCCCAGTGGGCCAGTCCCCGTATGTTCGTGAGTATCCAGGCGGCGCTGGTCAACCTCACCTCTCTCTCAGCCGTGTTTTCTCCCGCTGTCCAAGAAGGTGAGGCCCTGCCTTATACCCTATGGCGCCCTCTGCTGGGAGAGATCAAGTCTGCACTTTTCTCTAGAGTTGCCACCTCCTGGCCCAAAGAGGGCTTGGGTGCCTTTCATTAGCCACGTGGCTGGAAGAAGTTTGGAGTGGCTTTTCCAGTGGCCATGTATTACAGGGAGCCAGAAACTCCACCTTTTGGAACTTCTCTGTATCACGGTCTGCTAAAGGCACTGGAGCACCTTTCCAGGCCAGGTGCTGGTAATCTCATTGAGCCATTCACACATTCTGCCCTCATACAAAACTACTATTAACAGCCATTCCTCATTGTCCACAGTTGTGTGTTAAAGTTACATAACAAGAGTGCATTCTCAGGATCTCTTAACAAGGCATAGCTAATCTGGGTTAAGTGCCTCTGAGTATGCATTCTTATTTAAGGATATAGGTGCCTTGATGGACTTTAAATTCCTCTAGTCCAGCATCTTTTGCAAGAATCTCAATAATGAGAGGAAGAATGGAATCTGTTGAAAATTGAACAATGGTTAGCCAGTGAACTGCAGCGTATTATTTACCGTACCTTTTGCTGGACAGGAGAACTGGTATATCAATCAGCACCGCCTCCTTTCTTTTTTGGGTCTGGGGTGACTTTTCAAACAAAATTCCTCCAGGATTTCTGGACCGAAGTATGTGTCCTCATTCTGTATTGAACACCACCCTCTTCTCAGGAGATTTACACAGATCTTTTGAGAACCACTTCCCCAAACCATGCTGCCATGTGCAGGGGTTTCAGCATGGCAGAGTACCACAAAGTTGGCCAAAGGTACAAAGTCAGAGTCACCAGCTTGGGAAAGACATAAATGACTTTGCTTCATAACACAAAAATATGGCTCTCCCTGCTCACACCTGCTTTTTGAAATGTTCATCAACCACATCCTAGTTTAACCAACTTGTACATTGGCAGGTATCCTCACTCGGTCTTTTTAATGGTCCTGGCAAGGGTGTGCTGGGAAAATGGAGATTCCTGTATTTAACAAGGTGACAATTCTGTGTTTCAGTTCCAGCTTTTGGGCCCAACCACTTTGGAGGGGCAGCACCTATGAACCGCAATCCAATGGTACCGCTCCCTTCTGGGAAAGCTGTGGTAAGTCTCCAGACTTGCTTTAGGCAGATGTTCAGCTTTTCTTGATAATTTTGGCCATTACTGTGTTCAGGATAGACAGGTCAGTGGCTGTGCCTCCTTACTGCTCCTTGGGTGACTGAGTGGAGACTGTTGCCTGTTGCAAGCCCAGCCTACAACAAGCTTATTTGTATTTCAGCAGAGGGTGAGGTACGTTAGTAGAATTCTGGATTATGCTACTTCAGGCAGCAAGGGGTATTCATGTGTCATTTTTTAAAATGCTCTCTTATGCAAAAAGCCACATACATATAACTGACTAGCACATAAAGAAGAGGCTCTTATTCCTCTAGTTTACAGCATTCAAAAACATGACACTCTCTCCCTCATGCACTCAAACTGAAGTAGTACAGTCTGGAATTCTACTGCAGTCTGTCTCATTCTTCATACAGTATAAATCTGCTGACCAAGGCCAAATTCTGTGTTTGCAAAGGGTAGGTCTGCACCTGCAGATCATTCATATGCAGGTGCTCTTGCGAGCATTTGATCCCGTTTCAAGGAGAGCTATAAAACTGTACCATGAGAATGATCCCCTCTTGTTACCACTGCCCCCTTTACAATCTGTTGTGTTGCATCTTCTGCCAAGCCAGGGCTGTGCACATTCCATGGGTTTGTGATACCATATGGAATGTGGCATCTGACGCATGTTATCATCATAAGCATCTCAGCCTTTAAAAAAAATAAAACTCATGTTTCTAACTTATAGTTGCTTGAGCTAAAGATTTAGACAGTACATGATCGCAGAAAGAGAATTGGACCGTATCTCCGAAGGGAGAAATTTCAGTGCTTTGAACCCCTCCTCCCATGCAGAAACACATAAAAATGCCTTATACTGAATCAGGCTACGGCTCCATCTATTTCTAACTGCCAGTCGCTGTCCAGGGTTTCATGCAAAGGTCTCTCTCATCACTTGTTCTTTAAGCCCATTTTTACTGCATCACTTGTTCTTTAAGCCCATTTTTACTGCTGGGGATCAGAGACCTGCCTGCAAAGCGTGTTCTCTGCTGCTAAGCTGTGGCCCTTCTCCAGGTTTGCTCAGGTAGCCCCAATTACAATCTGTCAACCCCTTTTCCCCCTTTGCTTCCATCTCCAGTTTGCACCTCAGATGGGGCCAAAGATGCAGTACCACCCACCTTCCACTCATGGCGGTGTTGCCACCTCTTCGTCTTTCCTTCCCGGCCCTGGCTCCAGTTTTCTCTTCTCTCCGCATGGCCTGGTGGATGCAGCCCCTTTCCATGAGGACCCTGCTCTGAAGGGTGGACACTTCAACAACTGGCCTGGTTCATATGACAACTGCCACGCCAAGTTCCCCAACCACCACCTGAGTTCCAAACCCTCCCCATCGTCTGGGCCTGGGTCTTCGCCCTCCTCCTCCTCTGATGGAGAAGAGCACAACGGAACCACCTCCAAGTGAGTGGGGACCTAGCGGCATTCTGAGATCTGCAGGACAGACTGTGGATGTTAGGGAGGAAGGTGGGTTTGAGGGGCCCATGACTGCTGTTCATGTGTCTGGGAAAGTGCGTAGCATTGAGCAGGGATGGTGGAGCCAGGAGGATTCCTCAGTTCTGGATAGAAGGGGCAAGTCCAGGCTTTGCTGCTTGCCATGGGGTGTTGGACTGCTAGCTTATCCCTTTCCTCTCACTGCTGCAGCCACGTCTCTGAATCCGGACCTCACAAGTCTGGCTGGGAGGATCCTGGGGCTGAGAAGAGGATGAATCAGGGCTGGGGGCAGCCGCCTGGGGGCACTGGCAACTCGGAGAGGAGCCTGAGCGGCCCTGAGGCTCACATTCCTTCGCTGCTCTCCATGGCCACTCGCAACCACATGGACATCACCACCCCGCCCCTGCCCGCTGTTGCCCCCGAGGTGCTTCGGGTGGCTGAGCACCGGCACCGGCGGGGGCTTATGTACCCATTCATCTACCATGTCCTAACGAAGGTGAGGTGGGGGGTGGGCAGTGGATCTTTTGAGTTATTTTAACTGGCTCTCTGTGGGGTGCCTTGGAGGGCAGCACAGGGGCTGAGAGCCAGCAGTCCTGGGCCCTCAGTTTCCAACACTCCATTCCAGGGTGAAATCAAGATCCCAGTGTGCATTGAAGACGAGTGCAACACTGAGCTGCCGCCAGCAGCTGTCCTTTTCCGGGCTGCACGGCAGCATGTCTATGGTGTCCTCTTCAGTGTGGCTGAGACCCAGAGGCGGATGGAACGGCTGGCTGTGCGCAAGCGTATTCCTGTGAAAAGTAGGTGATCCCTTCTTCAACCTGTGGTTGCTTTACTGTTCCAGTGTTATGTTCATATAAGTGGAAGGTGGGCCTCCCAGAGGTATCCTGGGCACTTTTTGGAATATGGAGAATTCATTGGCAGCAAGGGCCTTTTTTTTAATTGCCCATTGTGTTGAACTGCGGTACAGGTTGGCCTTGACTTGGAGTACATACCTGCTGAGTAGGTTCAGTCGTCATTGATAGGCAGCATCCTGGTTCAGTGTTTTATCCTCGCAGTCAGGTGGGCCCTGTTCAGGTGGCCCTGAAAGCCACAGTGTTCAGGTGTTTTATCCTCGCAGTCAGGTGGGCCCTGTTCTTTCCTCCATAGCTCCTCCTGTTATCGTCAAGGAATGGTCGGCGTACAAGGGGAAATCCCCACAGACTCCAGAATTGGTATCAGCCCTTGCTTTTCGAGAGTGGACATGTCCCAACCTCAAGAAGCTGTGGCTGGGCAAAGCAGTGGAGGACAAGAACCGACGCATGAGAGCCTTCTTGGCCTGTATGAAATCAGACACCCCCGGCATGCTCAATCCCGCCAATGTCCCCACACACCTGCTGCTTATGTGCTGTGTGCTACGGTGAGTGGGGCAGGTCTGGGCATGATGGGCGGGAATGCTCAGGAGAGAGGGCTCCTGAGACAGGATGGGTGGAAAGGCACAGCTGGATTTGGAAGAATTGTGGCTCTGTGTACGGGAGGGTGGAGTGCCAGTTATATCGTCTCCTGACTTGAGGCTCAAAACTTACCCTAGTAACTGAAAGTACATTCTATTTGCCCATTTTGAGTTTCCAAGAAAATACAAGGTGTAGATACCTATCTAGCTAGCTATTAATGTTGAGTTCCTGTTAAAACGCTTGTAACCTCCTCCTGCATTAAAGGTAAATAGAAAAAGAAGCCGGGAAGTGTCCCTTGGGTTTCCTTTCCTCCCCAGTATGTGGTGGAGTAACTCTTTTGATTTATAAATTCTGTTATATTTTTCTTTTTCTTTTAAGATACATGATACAGTGGCCTGGGGGTCGGATTCTGCATAGGCATGAGTTGGACGCCTTCCTGGCCCAGGCTGTGTCTGCTCAGCTATATGAGCCAGATCAGCTTCAAGAACTGAAGGTAAGATTGAGCTTGGATTTGATCTTTGCAGTCTTTATGAAGTTTATGAGAGAGGGCTATATACATATAATTTGGTGTTTTTTATTATTACTATTATTGGTGTTAATGTTTCCTATCTGTTCTTCTTTCTTTCTTTCTTTCTTTCTTTTCTTGTTCTTCCCTCTCTCCTCTATTTCTTGTCTTTTTGATTCTATTTGTCTTAGATACTATTTTATTGTATCATGAAAACTTTAATAAAAATCTTTGGAGAAATAAAAGTTGCCTGAAGCAGTAGAGCCAGCACTCCTTTTGTTAAAGAAAGAGGTGCTGGGGTTCAGGTCTGCTTGAGAGCCAGAAACCATGACCTCTGGAAGAGAGCCCTGCTTCTTAATATATTAAATATGGAGGGAGGGTACAGGTTGCAGGTATTCCCTGGGAAGGAAGGACACGCCATACACACCTGGAGGTATTTGCATCTATTATTTTTGTTCCTTTAAAAATGGGGCATGGTCCAGCAAGGGATAGGTAGAAAAGTGATAAACGTGGCTAAGAGAAGAGAGGGTGGGAGTATGATACCCACATGAGCCGCGACTCCAGAACGCATTGCCCGGTGTAGAGCCACTAAAAGTTTGGTGCACAGAGAACATCTGGCAGAGAGAGGTCTGGGAAGATGGGAAGATTTGGTGGAACAGGCCTGAGCCCTAACAAATTTTGGTTTGGGGTGTTTGCACCCAGTTCCTGCTTCTGGCCCTTTATGTAGTAGATTAACCTCTCCAGGGTTATTGAGAGCAGGGACCTCAAAAGACACTTTTGACGGATCTGCTCTCCTCTTTTTAACCCTGTGATGTTCATACAAGTAGGTCTGGCTTGGTTGACTTTGGAGGTCAGAAATGAAAGCCCTGTGCTGTGTCTCAGGCTTACATCTGATACTTGTCGTCATCGTCATCACCAACATCATCATTTTCCTCTGCTAAGCCGCATTGTTGCTCTCTCTTGCATTACAAATACAGGCTCGTGGGTAACTCACTCAGTAACTGAGGTCTCCGTGACAAAGTGGGGGACTGTTACTTAAATGAATTCCTTTGATGGCTAAAGGTACAGTATGTTGTTTCCATTGCAGATTGAGAAGCTGGATCCCCGAGGAGTTCAGCTGGCTGCTCTATTTATGAGCGGAGTGGACACAGCCCTCTTCGCCAATGATGCATGCGGGCAGCCCGTCCCTTGGGAACATTGCTGCCCATGGATCTACTTTGACGGGAAGCTTTTCCAGAGCAAGCTAATCAAAGCCACGTGGGAAAAGACACCCCTGATAGACCTGTGTGATGGACAGGTAAGGGTTAGCATTCCTAGAAGAAAGTGGCTGCTGAGCAGTTGATCCTGCTGCTGACTTTCTGAGTTGCTGCTTAGTCCTTGATTCGGTGCCACATCTAGTTGTTCCTGTGCATTCTACACATGCTCACTTCCTAGTTGTAGGTGAAACTAAGAGTGTTGTCAAACGTTCTCTGGCTGCTGCTGTCTAATGCCTTTAGTTACTCTCTCCCCCACTGCAGCACCCACCCACCAGCAGTATTCAACATGTGAATGTGCTTTTTTTGTGTATTGTTAAGCTGCAGGCACAAAGCTAATGAGAAACTGCCACTCTGCCTGGCCTGCTGCCATGACCAAGCCTCTGAGCAAACTGGTATCTAGCTTCAATCTATTATCTGGAGAACATGCTTAATTACTTCATACTGAATAGAATTCAGCACACGGCTCTCAATCTTGTTAGGCATTTTTACATCCTACCGATTACAGTGGGGGAGTCAAAGTGCTTAACTTTGATGGGATCACATTCTCCATCGTCTGTTCAAATAATTGTCAGTGCAGCACATGATATGTGCCCTTGGCACCCTTCTTCCCAGATCATACCCAGGGCAAAGTGCCCTAACTGGCCCACCCTAGTTACACTCTGTGACCTTGATATTGTTTTACTGGAGGGATACGGCAGTGGGAATTGCCTGGCACTTCTACGGCATAATACCATCAAAGTCTGGTTCAGTTATTTTTTTGTCTCCCTTACTCCCTACTCCTCCTTGATTCACAGAATGAACAGGTGTCCAAGGTAGAGAAGATGAGGCAGAGCATCCTGGAAGGCATCAATTTCAACCGCCAGGCTCCGCCTCCCCTGCTCCCACCTCCACCCTTTGTATCTTCCATGGCCCCATCCTTTTACCCTATGCCTCTCTACCCTCGCGCCATTGGTTCTGTTCAGCCTTCAGCCCCTGGGAGGACCAGAGGCTTCACAGGTAAGTTGCTGTGCTTCCAGTTGCCTCTGTTACGTGTTTGCTTCATATGATATATATCCTGCTTCTCCTAGCAAATAGTGAGCCAGCCACTGGGAGTTACATCATAATCCTATTTGCCCTGGCAGGAAGCTCTTGATCGAATTTGCACAAACTTCCTCCTGCAGGTTACCCCACTCCCACTTTTTAATGTTCGGGGTAGGGGTGGGTTTATTTTCTTTTTAGGGGAGATGCTAAACCAAGCTGTTCCCCACCCGCAGTCTAAAGTAGCACAGCCCCAGAAACAGTTTTGCTTCCTCACCTGCCCTCCATCTGTGCAGTGATCTCTGTTGCGTTTGCGGTAGGGCCATTTCTTTCCAACTCATGCTTTGACTTTGAGACCCTCAGCTGTGGGTGCAGGTGTTCAAATAGGGTGAAAACCAGCCTGCTCTGCTTTGTTGCTTACTGATTCTTCCCTTTTTCTAGGTCTTCACCCTATCCCGCCACAAGGAGGCAAATTGGAGATTGCTGGCATGGTGGTGGGCCAGTGGGCTGGAAGCAAGCCATCTCGTGGGCAGGGTTCCTTCGGCATGCAAGTGGTATCCGTTGGAGGCCCAGGAAAAGGGTAGGTGCCACTAGACAAGTCGCCTTGGCTTCGTATAGCCTTGGTTGTCAGGAAAGGGTGTTGTTTCCCTTTGTCCCCTGCAGCTTTTTGAGATTTGGGGTTCCGAGTGAGGAGTGGGGAGCCTGGCCCCTGGATTCTGCACCCTTTCTGTGGAAAGGGAAGACAAGTCTCAACAGTTTTGGAAAAGAATGAGAAGACCAGTAAATTGGGATTGAGTGGGGAGAATCCAGAGCAAGTTGAAAGATCTTAGGTAAAGGGACCCCTGACCATTAGGTCCAGTTGTGACCGACTCTGGGGTTGCGATGCTCATCTCGCATTATTGGACGAGGGAGCCTGCGTATAGCTTCCAGGTCATGTGGCCAGCATGACAAAGCTGCTTCTGGCGAACCAGAGCAGCACACGGAAACGCTGTTTACCTTCCCGCACTTTGAAGTGCTTTTGAACTGCTAGGTGGGCAGGAGCTGGGACCGAGCAACAGGAGCTCACCCCGTCGCGGGGATTCGAACCGCTGACCTTCTGATCAGCAAGCCCTAGGCTCCGTGGTTTAACCCACAGCGCCACCCGTGTCCCTTGAAAGATCTTAAGTCACCTTAAAATCAATTCAAGATTAAAGGTGAATGAAACTGCCTTTTTAACAAATTAATTGATTCATCCATTAGATTTTAACAGATACCTTTTGCAATAAAAGGATATATAACCAATTTGAGATTCAGGATACTAAGCTAACCAATTTAATGACTTATTACTTTGGGTGGGGAACATTATAAAATGACTCATTTCCATTCGTAAAATTGAGGTGTTGCACCTTTCTTTGCTGTTGCAGCCGTGGTCGCGATAATTCTGGAAAAATCCCCAAAGGAAACAAGAAAGTGAGCAAGCAAGTATGTGTCCCTGCCTCTCCTGTTGTTCCCTGTACAGTGTCCAAACCCTTTTTTTTTTGTCACTGGTGTATCCTCCTTTCCCTGCTCTTCTAAAAGTATCTGCCGACTTGTTGCCAAAGGATACCACTTGCTGCAATGGCCCGCACTCTGGGTACTCGTCATGTCAGCCACTATGAGGCACACTTTGGAAGAAATAAAAATGGATGCTGCAAAATAGGGCACTTGGAGGTCTATCCCCACCTTGGGAGAACCAAGAATCCTTTCTTTGGCCCGCTTATTTTCAGCTCCTTTTCCTTTTAGGGGTGGCTGAGTTTTCCGTCCATAAAATGAGGGTGATGTTTTAACCCATCACCAGCAAAAGAAGCCTTTCAGTGTAAAGAATAGCAGGTTGCAATTCACCTGTCTATTGAATGGTTCCTAGGTGGAAAAGAGCTACCTGGGTATGAGTTTCTCTCCTTGGACTTGCACCTTTTTTTGGGGTATGTGTGTGTAACATTAATTTATTATCTTTGATTCTGGTATGGATTCCTCCCCCCCCCCCATGTTTAGTTCAAAGTATTCCATTCCACTTTTGCTTTGTTTTATTTGGCACCTGTTATTAGATTTCATTATCTTGCATCTTTTGGGATGGATAAAACCTCCCCATGATTTGGCAGTGTGATGCAAGTGAATGAGTGGTTCTGAAGTTAAAAGTGTTCACCTCGTGGACTGGTTTGGACATCAGTATGGACTCTCTGTTTCATGCTGCATGCAAGGCAAAGGATTTTGATAGAAGCAGCCTTCTGTCCCCATCTCAGAAGTGCCTGCATCTTTAGGTTGGATCTCTCTAGTCCAGGCATCCCCAAACTTCGGCCCTCCAGATGTTTTGGACTACACTTCCCATCTTCCCCAACCACTGGTCCTGTTAGCTAGGGGTCAGGGAGTTGTAGGCCAAAACATCTGGAGGGCCGCAGTTTGGGGATGCCTGGCTCTAGTCAATATCCCAGGACCTGGGTGTTCTATTTAGCTTTTCCAACTCCAACCCCCGCTAAAGGCCTCCTCTTGTACTTGCCAGGGCTCTACGGAAGGAACTGCCAAGACACCAGAGTTCAACAATAACAACAATGGTGGCACCAACAACAGCAGCAGCAGCAGCCATCCTCAGTCCCAGGTGAATGGGAATGGGGGTACCACCCCCACGGTGGGCGAGGACCCAGGGGTTGGAGCCTGCCCCTCAGCCACATCACCTTGTGCCTTAGCCAGAGACGCTGACTCATGCAATAACAACAGCCCGTTCTTCGGGACGCTGAGTGGGGATCCTGAACGGTGCCCGGAGAACAAGCTTTCCTTCCCAGCTCTGCAGAAAGAGGAGTGAATGGACGCCGCTGTGGGTCCGATTGGTTGGCAGTGGGGCGGTGAAGAGAAGTGTCATGGTGTTACCAACTAGTGGGGCGGGGGGAAGATACAACACTTCTGCAAATCCCCAGAATGGAAACATTTGAGCTGGTGAGAATGGTTAAGTGGTGGGGAGGTCCAGGAGCAGAGCTTTCTTGACAACTCGCATTTGGAGGGTTTGTGTCATGGGTGCTTCTTCTTCCCTGTGAGTAGCAGATGCAGCCCTGGAGGGTGGTGGAGTGACATGGGGTGGCTTGGGGCTCTTCTCCCACCTTCGATGACCACACCAGCGCTTTTTGCTCTCTGCCCCTTGAATTCGCCATCGTGCCAATCGGATCCAAAAGGGCGGCATTTTTTTTCCTTTTAAAAAAATTATTTGAATTTGTTTTGATTTTTTTTTAATTTTATAGGGGGGGTTGTTTTTAGGGTGCAAGATTTATGGTAATTCTGGATTTGGGGAATGGGATATTTTTTAAAGGAGAAAAAGCTGGCAAGGTTTTATTTTAAAATGGGGCAGATTTTTCCTGCCTGCCTTGTTAATTTCTTGCCAGCTCCCCCACCAGCAGGCCAAACAGCAGTGTTGCTTGGAGGGGTGGTGGTGGTGGCAAACAGCATGGAGCGAAGGTGTTTTTTTGGGGGGGGGGTGTAGGAAAAGACAATGATTTTTAAAAGAGAGAGAGACAGAGCAGCACAGCTACTGCACCTTATACTCCCAAGTGTGTATAGCGGTCAGCTTGTGCTTTTTATTATATATAAGAGAGAAAGAGAGAGAGAGATTATATTTATATATAACGTGCATAGAGCTATATATAAATATGAACGTGGCAAGCCCGGAAAGGGTGAAAACGTTCCTGGGAGACAACTTGCGTTCTGAAATGTGCTATGCGTTCTTTGTGAATTAAAGGACCTGTGTCTCCAGTGGCCAGCAGTTGGCGCTGCTAACAGGGCTGCTGGGGCGGATGAACCAGGCCTCCTGATATCAGACAGAAAACTTCTTATCCTTCAAGCGGACGAGCACTTACTGTTACAATTCCAGGACTGTGAGCAAACAAATAGGGCTGGGGCTGTAAAGGGGTTTGGGGCTAAGGGTGGATTGTCACCCCGTTGCCATGGGGAGGGTGGTGGGGAGGCTGGAAGTCAAAAGTATCAAACCGACCCAGAGCCTTGTGGGGCAGAGAGGGAAGGGTAGCCCAGGAGAACATAAAGCGGTTCAAGCGATTTACCGTTCTATAGGCTGAGTTGTGTGCACCCTGCAGTTTCAGCAAACAATCTGGAAATCAGTGCAGGGTTTGGCGTTCTCAAATCACAGCTTTTGGTTTCAAAGCAACAACTATATTTTTAAAAACAAAACAAAAAAACCCACTGATATTTAATAGGGGAATGTTTTCAAAGGGTTTCTTAGAAGAGCTAGTCAGGGTTTTCAGTGTGTTTGTGAGATGGCTGGGGAGGTTTTAGGGCCTTGCACAACCGCCACTGCTTCTCTTGTTGCTGGTATCTCCCCCCCCATCCCCCCGTCTCACACCATTCCTTTCTGCCCCCTTCATCCCATCCATGTCCAATGCCATCTTACAGTTCTCTTGGGAAGCTGAATACAGTGATACCTTGGGTTACAAACCTTTCGGGTTACAAACACTTTGGGTTACAAACTCTGCTAGCCCAGAAGTAGTACCTCGGGTTGAGAACTTTGGCCCAGGATGAGAATGGCAGCGGGAGGCCCCATTAGCAAAAGCACGCCTCAGGTTAAGAACAGTTTTGGGTTAAGAACGGACCTCCGGAACGAATCAAGTTCATAACCCGAGGTACCAATGTAACTGCAAAAATAATCCAGTTCTCACACATACATATATGGCACAAGAGAGACTGTACTGAAACTGTCTGGTTGTTGTTTTTAGTGCAGAGTACACACAGTTTTGCTTATATAGAATGGATAAAATGGGTGGTTTTAAAGTGAAGAATCGTATAACTGAGGTGGGAGTTTGGGTGAGCAGGATTATAGTTCTGTTGAAAAGAGAACTCTAACCAATTTTCCAGCTGCATACATCCATGCAGTCTGATTTCTGACATCATCCATGGCATGTGCCTCAATTACTAGATTGTTGATTTTCATTTCTGCCTTCTGCTATCAATCAATCAATCAATCAATCCTCCAGTAGGCTGAATCCCCCACCTGAGTTTCTACCATAAGAGGAACAGATGAAAAACAGTTGGCCAGAAAAAATGTCTTGATGGCTATTTCTGCCTCCTTGACCATGATCAGTAAAGGCAAAAGAAAATACTTCCTAACGATGCATAATGAGCATATGAAATTAACTGCCACAAGGTATGGTGATGGTCGCTGCTGTAGATCCTTTTGACAAGGGCTTTCGACAAATCCATGGGCAGAAGTTTATTTATTAGTTATTTATTAAGTTTGCAACCTGCCCTTCCTCCCAAGGAGTATGGGATGTCAGTTTTGTAAATGTCTACTAACCTTGATAGCTGGATGCAGCCTAAATGTTCAGGGATGGAATACGTTTGAATTTCAGTTGCTTGGAAGCAACAACAGGAGTCTTTGGGAAAAGGTGGGAGGGGAATCTGCCCTGTCACCCACTCGGGAATCTCTTTCTGAACATAAAAGGGCAGTTAAAATGTGCCTAAGGCCTACAGCGTGGTGTTCATACTGTGTGTTGGGATCTTCCAAGGGGCTGAAAGATTCCTTCAGGTGCTTGCAAGTGCTGGACCTCTAGGGTGGGGTGTGACCTACAGCTGCTAGAAAAAGTCACCTCCTCTCTGTATCAGAGGCTCTAGTGAGAACTCTGTAGCCAACAGTTGGGAGAGGGCAATGCTCTTTTTAGGTTGACATCTAGAGCAGTTGGGCAAGAGGA
Source organism: Zootoca vivipara (assembly GCF_965207765.1). NCBI lineage: Eukaryota > Metazoa > Chordata > Lepidosauria > Squamata > Lacertidae > Zootoca > Zootoca vivipara. The sequence continues at coordinate 5,161,963 of NC_142598.1, forward strand.
TGGCCTGTATAGCTGGGGAACCAGGCAAGATTTTAGGAAGCAAGGAAGGGTTTCCAAAGGTTGGAGGGGGCACTGACTTAAAGTGCAGGAAGGTAATTTGGATCGCAAGCTCTTAAAGGCAGCTTGATTCTCACCCACCTACCCTGCACCCCAGTGGGGAACCTTTCCTATCTTGTAAAATTATTGTTGTTCAAAGCAGCTGAAAACCAAACTCCCCAAGTATTAGAAATTCCTGTTTGTTCATAAGTATTGAAAATGGGAACATTTTCTTTTGCAGTTCTGTTCTGAATAGCAGGGTGGGAAGGAATCCAGAAAGAAAAACGTTTTGCCACATTTATAGGTAATAACGCTACAAAGTATCCAAGCAGAAGCACATTTTAGGGGGCTTTGCAATACTGTATACATAAATCACCAAGACCCCCTCCAATCGTGGTCGTCTCTTCATTCTGCCTCTGATACTATTGGAGGCAACCTAGTGATCATGACTAGTAGCCATTGATAGCTTTATGGCCCATGCTTTTGTCCAATTCCCTTTTCATTGGGGCTTTAAGCCTGTAACCCTGTACCGCCTCCGCCGGAGTACATTTCATTGAATTCAGTGGGACTTGCTTCTGAATAGACAGGTGTCAAATTGCTCTGTCTGAGCCTTAATTGTTGGGGTCTTGTGAGGATTCCAGTAAAGCTCAGCTTTCTAAAACAGGTTTCTAGCCTTTGTGAAGCCTTTGTGATGGAGGTGCAACGCACCAAAGATTTCTGAGAATGGAAGAGCCAGTGGCAACTAGCTAGATGTCCTTAAGATGTTCACAGAAGGGCATAATGGGAATGTCTGTTTCCTGTTGTTTGTCCATCAGACATTTATTTGGAAGGGGTTGTGGGATGGGAAGGGTGCAGGAGAGGTTTTTCAGCACAGTTGACATTCTGCCTTTTCTTCCTTCCTCCTTTTCTTGCTATGTAGTTCTAAGCCTTTTCGCAGTCCCTTTTGCAGTCTTTCAGTTGGGAGTCATCAAACTTCAAGACTGTGGAATCTACTTGGGTTTTTTGTTGTTGAATCAAGATCTAGGACCCTGGTGCAAAATACATGCTTTTCAGAATTATATATCCCAGACTTGATTTAGAGTACAGGAAGTGAATGGAGCTATTCACTCTTGGTAATCTGACATCCTTCATTTCAGCAGTTAGACAGACTTGTTTTGCTGTTGCTAAACACATGTGAGTCAGAAATCCTTATCCTACAGATCTCCAAATAGGTCTCAATCTGTTACATATATTTATTTAATTGAAATTTATCCATTGCTCATTCAAGTCCCTTGCAGAATTTGGCTTGTAGCTACTGGAATCTTGATAGACTCTTGAAATTCAGAAATGCAGTAGGTATAAACGGTACTATAGTAAGTGCATTGTTTAACCTCAGCATTGCAGGCTTCCAGAACCTGATTCTCCCATACATACATTCTTTTGTTTATATATTTGCATATCAAATTGGAGTGTTAAATCCCCCTTTTTTCTGTAAAGTGGTAACAGGATGAACCAACTCACACTAAGAACAGTATTTTCAGCTACCAGTAATAATTTTCAAGAAAGATCTTTCCCAGCTCCTAGAAATGATTTTACTAGAAAGGGTGTACGATCTGGGATTACAGTATATAGGAAGCAAAAAGGCATCGTCTGAACTATGAACCTCACCATTAAAGCTTCCTAATTAAGCATTAAATGTTCTAATTAAGCAATAGAAAGAGCCCAGTGTAGATTTTGAAACATTGCAGTTGTAGGCAGGGCTGTATTTCTTTTTGAATCGTCTTCAGTCCTATTCTCATTGGTATGCTATGACTGTAAAGTAAGACAGAACTTAAAATTGTGTATTGAGGGTTTTAGAATTAGGGTTTTCAGAAAAGGCCCTAGCTTTAGCCTCAAGTGGATTAAACCAACAGTCTTGGGAAACTGGTGGAGAACAAGGAAGTGTTTTAAGTTTTAATTGTGCCCTGTCGCTGAATGCCCTCTGATCTGGGTTTGGCTTTATGATAACAGAAAAAACACTTTACTCCCAGGTGTGAAGAGTAAGTGTAAATCTTCCTTACGCAATAATACTTCCTGTCACAAATGAGACACTGTTCAACCTCTTCAGTTGGGCATGCAGTTGTCATATGAAGTTTGAGGAGTGGGATTGCAACTTTAAATGGTGACTTTGAGAGGAGGGATTTAACACTCTCTTTCTCTTGGGGGTGTTTCAGTTGCTTTTAGCTTTGACAGTATTTGCTGGGAAGGAAGACTTCCTCTCCTGACCAATGGCACACATTTCCAAGCAACTTAACCATTGCCAGTTCTGAGGTCTTGCCCCAGAGCTAGAAAGACGCCTGCCTGCTTGAGCCATGCCTGCAGTCACACAGGCCTCTGAGCATGCAGCTATATTGCTATGATATCATGTAGCCCAGGGGAGCAGCTGGATCTGCATCACAGGTTTCTGTGATGCATTTCCTTATACACCACATTTCCAGTGCATGAGAAATTGAAACTGGATCAGATTGCTGCCCCCTTTTTAAACCTTTTAACAGTGCCACCAGGCAAGCTATTGATTAGGTGGTGGGATTGATTTGACTTGTCTGTCTGTCTGTCTGTCTGTCTGTGCAGACTGTTGGCATTACTGACTACTGGGTGCAAATTAGTCCTCTTCCATTGCGGTCCCATCCGTACAGCACATCTGAAACAGTACCATACCACTTTAAGCAGGGTGGTGTAACAACCCCTCTTGCCAGGAAACGCTGGGAATTGTAGCTGTGAGGTGAATTGAGGTCTCCTAACAGCCCTCGGCACCCTAACAAACTACTGTTCCCGGGGTAATTTGAGGGAAGCCGTGCTTTATAAACGTATGGTGCAAATGGAGCCAAAAACAGGAGAGTTTTGGGAAGCCCTTATTCCAAACATTTATATATTCTGTGATTCTGTGGGAGTACAGAATGTGATACTGGGTACAAAATTCAGCATCTTGAGCAGCCCAGTCTTTAAAAACAAAACTTTCTAATTTTTATGGATATTAAAATAAACCTCGGAAGTGTGTGGGTAGAATCTCAGTGAAGTTGCAGGAGTGGCTGGATAAGTTTTTCACTTTCAGAGTAGGGCTTCTCCCCCATTAGAACCAGGCTAAATTTGGCAAAACCTTGTTTAAAAATGAATAAATTATGCAAAATAAGACTGAAAATGTGTGTTACTTGCATAATTTATACAGGTAGAAGAATTCAGTATCTGAAGATTTTAGATTTTATCTGCTAAAAAGGTAGCAGGCAACATGCATCTTTAAAATATCTCTTAAGAGAATGATGGGAAGGGGATAATTAATCTTGAGGAATTTAATTTTAAGCCTAGTGTTGCATGAAAGCCAAAGAGGTAGATGAAAATTCCTAGGTTTGTTTCTCTTGCATAATAAATCCGAATGACGAAACACCCTTCATGCATATCTATGGACTTTAGTTTAATTGCAGTTGGATAATGCTACCATTCCCACTAGTGTTACTGAATGTAAAAGAGCATCTCTCATGTGATGGACATCATGCTATGATGCAAGAGCCAAGCTAACCTGACCTATGTTCTTGCCCTCAGAGGTCCGGTTCCCCATCATTCAGAATGTACTGCAGCTGAGCAAATACCTTTTTTTCCCCAAGCCTTACCAGACTGGTTTGGCTCCAGCATGTGGAATTGGAGCTGGTCATATACAGACTGGAGACTGCAATTTGTGTGATACAAGAATTCAGGCATCACCACCCCTAAGTGCAAATGATCTAGGGGAGCACTGAGATAAGTCTGCTGTGGTTGAGCTGGAAGATTCTAAAACTTGCAGTCCTGTAGAAGTTAGTCTTGCTTCTGGGAAAAGTGGAGAAGCCTTCGTTCCTTGGTGTTGATAGTACTCATAGATCAGAAGTGTAGTTTGGATATGACTGTTGGGCAAGGGCGGCTCTGCTTTGGTTGGAATGAGATGAGCCAAAGTCCTTTGAGAAAATAATACTTGACTATTGAATGAGGGCTCTTTCAAACTCTTAAAGCAGCTTTATGTATATTTAACCTTGCGGCAAAACTGTGCTGATTCCCCATTTCTTGCAGCTTTTGAATCTGAAGCTAATATTGGAGGTGCTTTTGCCTATAGAGCCAGGAACCAGCAGTCTCTGCAAATGCGCCTAGCCATAACTACAGTAGATGGCCCCATAGCTATTTTTTATAACAGAAAGTTTGATTATTTAAAAATAATAATAATGAAGCCCTGATTTGCAAACTTCAAAAAAATTTAAGTGCAGATTTCAAAATTCAGATCCTTTTGTGAGACCAGAAAGCTACAGTCCTTGAATGTAGATATAACTCTGAATACACTTCTCATGATCCTAAGACGCACAAAAGGGGAGGTTAGCACGTGGCCTTGCGATGGATGGATCAGTCTGTTTCATGTGTCTTCATTCATAAATCCATTCCATTCAGTTTCTGCATTACTCTGGATTTGTTTTGAATCCATATGGAAAATTGTATCTAAAAACATATTTTAACTCTGTATATACCGTATTTTTCCGTCCATAATACGCCCCCATGTATAAGACGCCCCTATTTTGGGGGGACTCTGATTTAAGAAAATGGGAAAGATCTATTGTATAATGGGGAAAGATTCATGTATAAGACGTCCCCAAATTTTGGGCATTATTTTTAGGGGGGGAAACCTAGTCTTATACACGGAAAAATATGGTACATTTTTAAAGGCAGCCCTGCTTAGGGAAGTTTTTAATGTGCGACATTTTAATGTATTTTAATCTTTGTTGGAAGCCGCCCAGAGTGGCTGGGGAAACCCAGCCGGATGGGCAGGGTACAAATAATAAATTATTATTATTATATTATTATAAACATTTTAACTAGGCATTTTGGTATTTTTTTGAGACAATGCCTGTGTCTCATTAATTCAGATAAATGCAAAATCTAAGGATAATTAAATTCTAATTCATAATGGGTCTGGATCGGGTCACTTTGCATCAGAATTCACAGAAATAAAATTCCTCAGGCATCTGTAATGAGACCTCTTTTCTCCACGTTTCCAGAAATTAGTCACCTTAGCATTGCAGGCTGTCTGTAAAATTAAGGACTTTTCAAGCATCTTGCAGTGCTGCCTGTGGGAGCTATTGTATGACAAAGACGCAAAAATGTAGAGCTTGAATGGATTGTAACTTTGTGAAATGAATGTCCTAATCATGAACAAGCATCAGGTTTCCCTTGTGAGGGTGAGCCTGAGGTAATTGTGGCATCAGTTGGACCCAAAGATTATGTTGAGTTGCATGGTTCATTCTTTGAGAGCAGAGCTCTCAAATGCAGTGTTCTTGCTTTTCATTTGGCCTGTGTAACACTTGGACTCTCTCCAGGGCTGGATCCTTGGGTGGTACAATCTTGGCAGAGTTCCTTTGAAGTCACGGGATCTGCATCCCACATTCAGAGCCATTGATCCCCAATGGAGTAAGGTCCATTAACAACAGCTGTAGGGATCGTGTTTATTAGAAATAATTGCCATGTTACTAACTTTGATGCTGAGAATTAACTGAAGTAATATGACTTTCCCCTGCCCTGTGCAGTGGACCTTAAATGCTCATAAGGAAGGCAAAATATGTTCCTGTGTCCAAATTTTCTTCCTCTTAGCAGGGCTTTTTTTCAGCCAGAACTCACCAGAATTCAGTTCCAGCCCCTCTTAGGTGGGCACCATTGCCATTTATAAGAGAACAAGGGAGGAGTTCATGGTGAGTTCCGGCACCTCTTTTTCTAGAAAAATAGCACTGCCTCTAAGATAAAGAAAGGTTCCTTTTTAATATGAGTTGAAGTGGGAACAAATCTAATACTTTTAACTTCCTGTACTAGGCTCCAATTCAAGATTCTCTAAGCATGTTTCTTGAAGTCTTCATAAGGATCTAAACCATACAATCAAAGGCATGGATTTTAGCATGCTGCCTTCATTGTTTTGTGGGGGGTGGAGGGTGGACCTTTTAAAGCCAGCCTACTGACCCATACTTCCTGCATTTCTCTTACAAATATTTCATCCCATCCTAAGTAATGCGGGATATGACTCTGGCTAGCCATTCCCAAGGATGGCTACTAGTCAACTTAGCCAACCAGTTAAGAGGTTTTTTGTCCAAATATACTTACAATACTTGAAAAGACTTTGAAGCCTTTTCAGGGGCAGCTTTTAAACTTTTTCTGATGTCGTTTAGAATTCCACCTTTCCTTGGATTCATACACAAACAAACAAGCGAGCCCTTAGGTCCCTGGGGGGAAGTCACAGACAAACATTATGACAGGGACTTGAATTCTTGTGGAGGGGAATAGGGGTATCCCTGTCCACAGATTAAATGTGTGTACGCTAGAGCCTGTGAGGAAGGCACAGAGCCACTCAGTGGCCAGTTGGCACAAAGAACCAACATTTCCCCCTATCACGCAACTGTAACCTAGGCTGCAAATCCTCAGTATACTTACTTGGGTGTAAGCCCACTGAAATAATGGTGTTTCTTTCCAAGTAAATGTTATTAGGATCAAGCTGCAAGATGAATCATAAGCTAACTACAATTTTTAAAAAATCTTGTTAGCATAATTTTACTACCGAAGTTCAATCATTATAGTAGCTAACTTACCTGACATGTATTTTGCTAAATATGCATGTTCTTCTATTTTTAATTTTAATCCTTCCAATTACCCCCACACCAATCTCTTTTGTAAGTCCATTAATTATTGTTTAAAAGAAATCTTAACACACACCTGTTTAGAGATCTTTCAGTCTTTAATTGCTATTTACCGCTCATTGCATAAAGTCAGATAGCGTTGCTCATTTTCTAGTTTTTTTTTAAGATTAGAATTCTTTTCTGACTCAAGTTTTGAAAGACCAACCCCCCTTCCCACGTACACTTTATCTGTCTATAATATTACCCTCGCAGACGGGATGTACACTTTTTCTGACTTATAACCATTGCTCTTGTATTTTGGTAGATGCTTTGTTGATAGTAACTAAATGCCTAGTAAGATTTTAAAAGTAAAAACTTCAATCTCAGTTGTTACTTTAAGCCAATCTTTCCCCTCACACACCCTCTTTGAATAACCTTGGAAGTTGCATTTTTACCATATATATCTCCCCGTGACCACCTTTTAAAATGTTTAGCCTGAGATTTTAGCTTTAAAGGGAAAAAAAAGCATACAAACCAATTTTTGATGAACAGAGTAAATCTGATTTTTTTTTCTTGTTAGTGTTCCCCTGTCAATTGCAAGTTCATGCTTTATTTATGTGGGATAAATTCATTATTCCCTTCTCTCTTTTTTTAAATGGATTTTCTTTTTATGCTATATTAACACCTGTTCTTAGTGGATGGATAAATGTTATCTTTACTACCCCGACCTTGATAAACAAATCCCCATCTCCCCAATCCTTGCACCCCACACCAAGCTCCATAGGTTGTTGGGTTTTTTAATCAGTGTAAGTTCGGACAGGTTGCTCTAAATCAGGGGAAACTCGCAGTAGGTTTGCAATCAGAAAGCTTGGGTGTCTTTTGGGAATGTTTTTGCTGGTGGAATCCTGGCGCGTTGTTCATCTGTTGATGATGGAGAGAGACTTACAGTGCTTAATAAATTCTATTCTTTTAGTAAAAAATAAATAAATGGTGTGTTTGTACTCCTGTGTTTTTAAGCTTTGTAAAGGTACAAGGTCTGAAAGAAAGGTGCCGTGTCACTTTTAGTGCTATGTGTCTGCTGCAGAAGTGAATAATTCAGCCTCATCAGAACTTCAGGTGTTTCTTCATGGTGTCCCTGCCATAGCTTCCAAGTTTTCCCTTTTCTCGCGAGGAAGCCTATTCAGCATAAGGGAATTTCCCATTTAAAAAAAAGGAGAACTTGGCAGCTATGGTCCCTGCAGCCACTCATTTGGAGCGACGCCCATCTAATTCATACTTGGAGTAGACCCATTGAACAAATAACTTCAGGTTACTTGAGTGAAGAGGAAAGTGTGTGGTGCAGAACTGCAGATCTTTTAAAACATGTACCGTATAGCAGGGGTCAGCAAGCTTTTCCAGCAGGGGCCCCACTATCCCTCAGACCTTGTGGGGGGGGCTGGACTATATTTTGAAGGGGGGGAGGACGAATTCCTATGCCCCACAAATAACCCAGAGATGCATTTTAAATAAAAGGACACATTCTACTCATTTAAAAACACACTAATTCCCGGACCGTCTGTGGGCCCAGTTTTAGAAGGCAATTGGGCCGGATCCGGCCCCCGGGCCTTAGTTTGCCTACCCATGATGTATAGTGTATGTAAACGTGTCCAAAGTTAGCGGCAGCATCCACGGGGCAGCAGATCTGACCTCCAAGGAACACATTGCCCACTCTCCTTGGAGGCTGGATCAGCCACAAAATCTTCACTCGTCCCTTATTTCCTGGCGGTGGGATGCCATTTTGTGGTTCACCTCAAGTGCCAAAATGTCTTGGGCTGGGCCTGCAGTGGACTATATTACAATATTGCAACAGGCCTCCAACAGGCCTATCCATGTCCCCATCTTCATTCAAACTCCAACATTCAAGGCAAACGGTATTCTATAGCAGCAGGTAGGGGACCCTCATGGCCCTCTTGACAACTCCCATCATTCCTGGGGTGGCCAATGACCAGACATGGTGGGGATGTAGTCCATCAAAAGGTCTAGGGCAGTGGTGCCTAAACTCGGCCCTCCAGATGTTTTAGGACTACAACTCCCATCATCCCTAGCTAACAGAACTAATGGTCAGGGATGATGGGAATTGTAGTCCCAAAACATATGGAGGGCCGAGTTTGGCCACCACTAGTCTAGGGAGACCCACTGTTTTGTCTAGGCATAAGCCGCCACATCTCACTGCACTCTTCCCCGGACTCGCTCACAGAACACCTGGCAACACAACGAGTCCCTGGTGGACATTCATTCATTCATGTTTGCACACTGTCTGATTGTAAGAAACATCAAAGCGGTAAAGATAGAACGGTAAAATCGAGGGGAGAGGGGAACCATGTAGCTCCTTGGAGGAAAGGTGGGATATAGCAGCTTAACATTTGCAGATAACACAAGTTCTCTCTTCACAACCAAACGGCAGTTACACTAGAGTCCCGTTTATGTATCATTTATAAGATTTACACACTGCTTCATTGTTAAAAGCAAAAAACCCTCAAAGCAGTTTACAAAAAGATACATCAATAAAAACGAAAAAAAATCACCACCCTACTTTAAAACACATATACATATTAATTGCGTTTTGCCTTTCCACAGTTCAAACCGCGCTCAAGGCAGCTAAAACATGAAACGTAACTACAACATAGGAAAAGTAGTCGTATACAGTACAGTAAATAAAAGCCTTTTAAAAAATCCACCAACGAACTGAATAATTTCCACACAAATCACATGATCTGAAAGAAAGAGGCAACAAAACCCACATCAACAACTCCCGCAACGAAACTCGGCAAGCAACACGCAAGTACGAAAGTTAAAAAAAATACTGAAACAGATTCGCATTGCCTCGACTTCCTAAGCAGCTGGGTAGGCTTGCTTAAGCAATGAGCTGTTTAGCGGGCGCTGAGAAGAGTAGAGCCAAACCGCCCGCTGGATCTCAAGAGGCAGGGAGTTCCGAAGTGCCCCGACGCGCCCGCGCTAAAGAGCCGAACAAGGATTTGCGGTGCTTTGCTCTTCCCGTCGCCTTTGCTCCTCTCGCGAGGAACGGGAATGGCGTCTATCCCGCCTTTCAGATGTGGAACTGCAGAGGCGCAGCTCCAATCCTTCGTAGCTCTACGACGCAGGCATCTCTTCCGTCCCTTCTCAAGATGGCTTCCCAAGCTTCCCGTCCTACGCCTCTCCTAAGATGGCCGCCGGCGCCTCCTCGAGTCTCACCCCCCACCCCCACCCCCACCGTGGTTTTGAATAAACTTTATTGAGGAGCCGGAGCAAGAGCAGGATTCCGGGCCTCGCCGAGGCCTCTAGAGTCGCCGAGAAGCAGCGCAGCCGCTTTGGCGCGAGAAGGCCTCGATCACCGCCGTGGAGTTAGGCGCTCCTGCCCGGAAGGGAGAAAGAAGCCCGGGACGAGTCGTGCGAGTCCGCAGTGCTTCGCCTCCGCTGCGGGCCTGGGGCGAGGCGAGGGCGTCTCTGGCCGCGACGAGGGAAGCCCCCCCCCGGACCAGTATCCTCCCGGGAGTCAAGGGGAGCCTGGCTGGGAAGTGGGGAGTATTTGGGAGCCCGACGGAGAGAGGCGCGAGAGGAGCGAGACCCGAAGGTCGCCCAGGAGAGCGCGATGTCCCTCAGCGGCTTTGTCAGCTGGGAATCTCCTTTGGGGAGAAACTGAGGAAGCGGGCAAGTTTGGGGCTGCAGCAGATGCAAGGGTGATACCCCCCCAAAAAAAGAAACAAAAAAGGAACCTGGGAAGTTTAGGCCAGGAAGGCGAGGGGGGTTTCCCTTCCTAGAGTGGGGGCAAACTTGGGGAGACTGCCTTGGAGGGCTTCGGATGATCAGAAGCAGCCCATGAAACTTCAGGTTGAAACTTTGGGGTTCAAGAGACTGCCTGCAGGCAAGCCCTGCTGTTTTGGGGGAGGAAGAAGACACCACGGGCATCCCAAGGATCCAACAAGCACATTTTGCAGGGAAGTTGGTGCTTGGGGAGTTGGGCTGCCTGGCTGGGATGAAATAATTTAGCCCCCACTCAGCTGAAGAAAGACTGGCTCTCCTGCACACCTCAGCATGACCGCGTCCTTCAACTTGCCATAGCGGACGCTTTGACGTTGTTCGGTTCCTGGAGGGTCTTCCTTTGCTTGAACTTGGTCCCACCATGGCCTCTGTCCCTGTGTATTGTCTCTGCCGCCTGCCCTATGATGTCACCCGCTTCATGATCGAGTGTGACGTTTGCCAGGACTGGTTCCACGGCAGGTGAGAAGGCGGCACTGGGTGGGAACTGACATTTGGAGGTAGCGGCTCTGAAGCCCTTGCTTCTTTAAATCCAGGATATGTCTGCTCTTGGAGGTGCTGCCTTTAATCGGGGGCCTTGATGAAGAGTATGGGTAGAATGCCAGTAATTCTCAAAGGGCTAGTTGCTCTTAAGAATCGCCTTGGTGGATCAGGCCAAGATTTAAAGCTTGTTTCCTAAAAGTGGCCAGTCTGAGACCTCTTGAAGCACACAAGTAAAGCATGATGGGTCTTCTGTTGCTTGCCCTCATCATCTGGTGTTTAGGGCTGCACTGTCTTTGTGCATGGAAGCTTCTGGGTAGTTGCCAGAAATAGATTGGGGGACCGTCACATTCATCCATACAAACAGGCATTGACCAATGGACTTCATGTTTATACCTGCCAAACAGTTCACATGCCTTAAGTCATGGATGGGGAAACTAGCTCTTCAGGTGTCATTAGCCCCAGGAAGTATGGCTGGTGGCCAGGAATGATAGGAGTTCCCTGTCTCCCATCCCTGCCCTTACAGTGCCAGTTAAAATAAGTTTGCCACTCCCCCAAACAGGTAAGCAATGTGCTTAAATCAGACCGTACTGGCTATTAAGGGATCTGAAGTTATAGAAGTGCAGGATCTGAAGTTATAGAAATGCAGCAAAAATATAAGAAGCTGTAATCCTGTATCTATTGTGCTGTTTCAACCCCACACAGCTTCTTTTTGCACTTGCATGTAGTGCAGTCATGTTTCATGGAAGATAGTATAGAACTGCTTTCTATTGTGCCAGATTTATTTTATTTTATTTTCATTGCAGTTGTTTACATCCCACCATTCAGGATACAAATCCTACTAAGGTGGCCTTCAAGTATACATATTTTAAAAATAAAATAAAAATAGTAACATATCAAAAACACATTAGGGTCTTTTCTACACGATGGTTGTTGGTAGTTCATCCAGGGCTGGCAATGGGTTGTGAGCCCATCTGGGGCATGTCCTGAGGTGGTCTTCACCTGCCTCCTGTCGCTCCTGGAATTCTTCTCATGGAGTTGATGGTAGAGTACTCTGTTTTTTGCCAAACTGTCAGACACCCATCACCAACAGTCATGTCTGGATTACATTTCGGGTTGTTCCTTCATTTAGCAAGCATTGGTTTTTTTCAACTGGTAGCAACTGCATTCAGAACTTCTCATGCAGCCATTTTTCACTCCCTTGTAGGACATTAATAGGTGAAGATGCCTTTGCTACCAGGTCTAGGATGGAACTGACAGGCAGTTGATTAAAAAATGAGCTTTTCCCTAGGTGCAACTTCTTAAACAAAGAGTGTGGACGTTGGAATGTGAGGTGTTTATCTTTTAAGGAGCATTTGGCTGCAATTCCATCAGGTCCACAGGACATGCTGGTTTAGAATAGAAAGGGTTGCCTTAAACTGGAAAAGACCTGTCTAGCCGAGTGAAGTGTCTTACGTATCTTTGAGGTTTCTGGCAGATGACTGTCCCATTCCTCTTGCATGCCCTTGAACTGAAGACATTGTATATACAAACTAGGCACTCTGACTTAGGGTACAGTTCCTGTGTTTCAGAGTTAGAAGAAGCGGTCTCTGGGCTTGGACAGGGTGCTCATCTAGGGCTGGGTGGTTGTAGACTTAGGGGATATTGCTTTTTTAGAGCAAGTGGAGAACCTGTGACCTTCCAATTGTGGTTGGGCTCCAGCTCCATCAGCCTCAGCCAGTATGGCCAATGGTCAGGAATGATGGGAGTTGTAGTCTAATGACAGCTGGAGGCCACAGTCTTTCCATACCTGTTTTAGTGGTTGTTGTCGTGTCTTTTGGAGAAGTATGTGACTGACTTTCTCTCTTCAAGCTGTGTTGGAGTAGAAGAAGATGCAGCAGCCGACATTGACTTGTATCACTGCCCTAACTGCCAACTTCTTCATGGACCATCTGTCAGTAAGTTATGGTCCTGCTGTGATTTTTCAGTGGGATGAAGACTTAATAGGATATAATTGTATACTAATTCCTGCATGGATGCTGTCTCATCACAAATCACAAAATCTGGTGTATTGATCAAATCCCTATGAATGAGAGGTTCTCTTTTTTAAAAAGTGCTAGTCCTTGTGGTTCGAGAAAGAAATTCTGTAATATAAAAACACAATGTGTCTGCTAAAGGGTGCAAGAACAGATCGGGGAAAGCTTTTGTGGCTTTGCATAGTGCCTCAGGGACTCCTGTTCCAGATTTCCTGCCTCCCTTGCAGCTTTGCTGTTTTCGGTTATCCAGTATTTAACCCAGTGCTTTTTGACTAATAGTCAGGACTTAATTTTTCAGAACTGAGTACATAAAAATTCTGTACCAAGCCAAGCCAGTTCTGCAATCCTTACAACCTATGCAGATGTGTATTGTTCATCTCAATTGGCACAGTCTGTTTGCATTTTGACTGTTTTACATCATTCCAGTTTATGCAGATTTGCATAAACTCTTTGCATTCTTCCATTATTTTACAGAGTTTAGTTTTTTAACTAATGCATTTGCTAGTTTAGAAGAGGGGTAAGGACCTCAGTCCAATCCTCTGGAAAGTTTATTCACCTACTCTTCTGGCTTCTGCCCACACACTTTCAAGCCGATCTTTTGCAACCACCAGGACTGGAAATTTGGGTGGGTTTTTTTGTTTGTTTTTGAATGAAGGCTGAGAGTTGTAGGAAACTGAATTTTGTCCAATATCTCATTCAGTGCTTCTCCTGTGCTTTAGAACATTGTGGTGTATATGCAGCCCTGCTGATGTTGGCATATCTCCATGTTTAATCATGGTGGGGATAAGGGAGTTCCAGCAGCAGTGCAGTTTTTAGAAACTTATGTTTTGCAAGTTCTCTCATGTATAATAAAAAAATTCCTTCAGTAGCACCTTAAAGACCAACTAAGTTTTTATTTTGGTATGAGCTTTCGTGTGCATGCACACTTCTTCAGATACCATGAGATACATGAGATACCTCTCATGTATGCAACTATTAAAGAAAGATACAGTGTTGAAAATGGACTGTCCCTGGTCTAACCCAATAGCTGACCCACAATTTAGGGCAGGGTTTAGCTAACTTTTTCAGCAGGGGGCCGGTCCACTGTCCCTCAGACCTTGTGGGGAGCCGGACTATCTTTTGAAAAAAAATATGAATGAATTCCTGTGCCCCACAAATAACCCAGAGATGCATTTTAAACAAAAGGACACATTCTACTCTTGTAAAAACACCAGGCAGGCCCCACAAATAACCCAGAGATGCATTTTAAATAAAAGAACACATTCTACTCATGCTGATTCCCGGACCGTCCGCAGGCCGGATTTAGAAGGCGATTGGGCCACATCCGGCCCCCGGGCCTTAGTTTGGGTATCCCTGATTTAGGGTCTCAGGAGGACGCCTTTAGCTGCAAGTTACGGCAGGCTGGTGTGTGCCAAACCTGATATACTTTCTAACACTCTACTATGGTCCTTCTTTGTTTAGCACAGACCTTCTCATGTGTAGGCCCTTGACTACAGGTGTGTGTGTGTGTGTGTGTGTGTGTGTGTGTGTGTGTTGTTTGTTTGTAACCTTATCAGCAGTATTCTCTTAGCTTCTTCAATACCTTTATCACCTTCCTCTGCTTATGTCTTTTTCTCCCCCCCCCTTTACTATCTTGCTTTCCCCTCCCCCTGACAGTGAAACGACGCCGGGGGACCCAAAAACAGCCCGACTCCTGTGCGGTCAAAGAGGTTGGCAAGGCGGTGAAGACTGGAAGCAGTCTGTTCATCAAGGAACTTCGCAGCAGGACGTTCCCTAGGTAGGCACACGCTTGGTGATTTTTAGGTCACCCAAGAGGAAAGAAGGAAGACTCTCCAAAATCCATGTTACAGGGTAGCTGGTGTTCAGGTAGAGGGAAGCTTTTGTTCCAGAAGGCCAAGAATGCACTGTGGACAAGCCCTTTTTATTCCAAACTTGCCTGCACGGGCAGAAGCTCTCTGTCTGGGGCTTTGTTTCCCAGCAACTTTGTGCAGGATGGAATGAATGGCACAGCTGTAACATCGGGGCTCTTTTAACATCAGGACTCCTTTAGCCACAGTTAAAAGGAGGATCTCATCACCATGGGATCTGCCCCTGCTTAGAGCAAATGTTCTCCTTTCCACTGTAACTGTGGTTAAAGGGCAAGTCAGCACCTATGTTATCCTGAGTAAAGGTGACCAGGTTCGGAGTCCTCTTAGTGACTCAGCTGCTAAAGAGGCTTGATGGTTGTAGTGGACTTAAAATACAGCAAGTGGTCAGTTGTCCCCCTCATGCTGTTCACGTGCAGGACTACAGAGCCACTCCATAGATCGGCTGAACTTGGTGAGCCTCTGTGTCTCTTGAGTTCTGCCTGGAATATTTTCTCCACCACCTACTCTACAGTCAAATATATTGTGCTTGATGCTTTTCAACCATTCCATGTGATCCTGATTTCTGACTCAATGGGCAGTTGAGCCTTGAGATGATTTCCCCCCAAGGTGATTTAGTAAAAATGAGATGGAAGAATAATGTATGAATAATCTGCTGCCTCAAGATTGGGGTTCTTTTTTCTGATGGTATTTTGGATCCATTAATCATGAAGCAGAGATGCATTCCAATGGGTTAAAGTCCAGTAGTCTGTTGAACTATTATTTTAGAAAGTTGTGGCACGGCAGGTCCAGCGAGCAGCTTGTTAATGGTCTGATGCAGTCTTGATAGCAGGCTGTTTCTTTGTTTTATGAACTGGTCTGCTATTTATTGTCTTCTGACTTCTGATTCTTTGGGGAATATCCCTGCAGCTGCTCACACCCTTGGTCTTGCCCCACCCCCCTGCCGCACAGAGCGTCTCCAAAGAGAGTCTTCTAGGCTGCAGCTGCAGGGGGAGGGAGCCTCCTCTCGCCACAACAAATAGCAAACCAAGTCATATAACATAGAAGGATGGGGCAATTGGCTGAGTCTGTGTGGTGGACTTTCCGTGTTCTGTGACAGATGCACCTAAGAGGTAGAAACTTGGGATTGGCTTGTTGTTCTTGGCCTGACCCCCCCCCCCTGCTTCCCCAGTGCGGATGACGTTATCCTAAAGCCAAGCGGGACCCAGCTGACTGTGGAGTTTCTGGAGGAGAACAGCTTCAGCGTCCCCATCCTTGTCCTGAAGAAGGATGGGCTGGGCATGACCCTTCCTCCACCTTCCTTCACCGTGCGGGATGTGGAGCATTATGTGGGTGAGTAGCAGGGGAGCGTTGCCGGCAGAGTGGCCAAAGGAGACCTCTGTGTTGGGTGCTTCATTCACTGCGGTCGGGAAAGGGAGCTAGCAAGTCACACAGCTTGGTGTAATGTTGTCCTTTCATCGCCGAGGCAGTGTGGTTACTTGCAATTGCATTTTGTGCATGGTTGCATGGAGAGAGAACTTGTCTGTGGGATTAATCTCATTCGTCCTTTCTTCCATGGTTGTGATTGATGAGAACAAATAGGGAGAAAAATGTCTTATCTTTAGCCACATGGGTTGGTTATCCCCCTAGAGCCTTTATTGGTTTCCCAGCCTCTTACAGGATACGTGGCTATGCTCATTTACTTGTCCTCCTGCTCCACAACTGCCGCCGCAAAGGCAAAAGATATGTGTGTGTGGAAGCAGCAGGTAATGGAGAGCACTGGGTTTCTGGCCCTTTGATTGCAGTTGCTGGCCAAGGTGCTGGAGGAAAGGAGCCTCTAGAGGGAGATGTTGGCAGTGCTGAACTTCTGACAGTTCATTGCGCCACGTTGGTGGGGATGCCCTGCAAAGAGATTCCACCTAACCGTGAAGCTTGCAAGGGACTGCGCTGCCATCTCCTGTGACTGCAGCCCTCTCGGAAACTTGTCCCGTCATCTGAGCGGCCCGGCATATCTGTTCTTTTTTCCAACAGGAGCTGACAAGGAGATTGATGTGATTGACGTGACTCGCCAGGCCGACCTCAAGATGTGCTTGGGTGACTTTGTCAGATATTACTCCAGCAGTCGCCGGGAGAAAGTACTGAACGTCATCAGCCTCGAATTCTCTGAGACCAGGCAAGGATAAGGGGAATATGAAAGCAGCTGCGTGTCCTTCATTTCCCCCAGTATTCGCCCTACGCAGCAGAGAGAAACCCTGGAGCTGGAGAATCCCCACTTTTGCCATGAAGCTGTAGTATCTCCCTCCCTACTAAGCAGTAGTATCCCTCTCCTTGCTAACTGTCTTTGCTGTTGTGGGGGTGCAACAGAAGTCTGTCTCTTCTGGTTCTTCCCTTTCTCACAAATGGGTGTGTGTCCCCCACCCCCACTCCCACCCCGATAGATACATTACTTGTGTACCTGTTGGGCTTTTAGCAGGTCATTGGAAGCGGTTGTGAATATGAAAAAGAATATGGGCATTTCTTCTGAAAGCTCATGATACACATTAGTTGGAGTGCAAAGATCAGGTGTAGGGAACCTGTGGCCTCGAATTGATGTTTTGCTACAACTCTCATCGGCTTGACCATTGGCCAAGCTGACAGGTTGATGGGAGCTGAACTCAAACAACAGCGATAGGGCTGCAGTCATCCTTGAGCTGGAGGGACAAAAAGAGAAGGAAGGCATTTTAAATTGTGTAGCAGCCATGAATGAATAAGGCCCTGATTCAAAATCTTGTTTCAGGGTTGAACATAGCATTGTGTGGGATGCATGAACTGTTTCCTTGCTATATATATATATATATGTTGTTGAAAACTAGTTATGGGAGGCTGTGTGGAGGAACAAGGGAATGACTGCTTAACCCTTTCCCCTCCCATTGTTTCCACACTCAATATTGCCCTTCCCAAGAGCTGCTCTCATATCATATCATGCAGGGTCCACATTTCTTTTTGTTTGCAGATGGAAAAGCAGGTGGAGTCTGTGCAATTTTGAGTTTACAAAGGGGAAAGGGTTTAGCACCTGCTGCTTTTCCACTCACAGTTGCAGTTCCCAGGTTCCTTTCCCACCTTTATTTATTTAAGGTGAGGGGTGGGGGTCTAGTATATTCTTCCCCAAGTTTGGCCCTTGATCATGAACCCACTAAATGGGCTGAGGTGAGACACTCTTTTCTCAGCCCGAATCCCTCTTCCACACCACCTGGGGATGATAGTTATACTGACCTGCCTTATAAAAATTTTACAGTGATGTATTGAAACAGTGTATGGTAATTCGAACACTCCAAAAGCCCTATATAAATATTAAATGTAACTATTATTAATATTAAGGGACGCAGGTGGTGCTGTGGGTTAAACCACAGAGCCTAGGGCTTGCTGATCAGAAGGTCGGCAGTTCGAATCCCTGCGACGGGGTAGGCTCCTGTTGCTCGGTCCCAGCTCCTACCCACCTAGCAGTTAGAAAGCACATCAAAGTGCAAGTAGATAAATGGGTACCACTACAGCTGGAAGGTAAATGGCATTTCCGTGTGCTGCTCTGGTTCGCCAGAAGCGGCTTTGTCATGCTGGCCACATGACCTGGAAGCTGTACGCTGGCTCCCTCGGCCAATAACGCGAGATGAGCGCTGCAACCCCAGAGTCAGTCACGACTGGACCTAATGGTCAGGGGTCCCCTTTATCTATTATTATGATTATTGGGAACCAGACAGAGGGCCTTTTCGGTAGTGACGCCTGCCCTGTGGAATGCCCTCTCATCAGATGTCAAGGAAATAAGCAGCTATCCTATTTTTGAAAGACATCTGAAGGCAGCCCTGTTTAGGGAAGTTTTTAATATTTAATGCTGTATTGTTTTTAATACTGAATTGGGAGCCGCCCAGAGTGGCTGGGGAGGCTCAGCCAGATGGGCAGGGTATAAATAATAAATAATAAATTATTATTACAGTATTTAGATTTTACCCATTCTATGTGGTACCCATGTTGCAGATGGAGAAATAAGGGAGAGAAAGCGAGTTACTTGCCCAAGTGACTCCTCAAATGAGTAAGGATTTGAAATGCAGTGTTCCTGATCTAAATCCACTCATCTCTCTACTGGATTACTACCTAAAATCTTGTCAGGAGAAATCTCTGGAAGATGGACGAGTCAATTTATTCTTCCCTCGCAATTTTGCAGGCTCTCTAATTTGGTGGAGACTCCAAAGATTGTGCGCAAATTGTCCTGGGTAGAGAACCTGTGGCCAGGCGAGTCGGTGTTTGAGCGTCCCAACGTGCAGAAGTACTGCCTGATGGGCGTGCGAGACAGCTACACGGACTTCCACATTGACTTTGGTGGCACCTCTGTCTGGTACCATGTGCTGCGGGTAAGAATATGAAGGCATTGGGGTGGGCAGGAAGGGAGCTTGATCTTAGAGCTGAGCCACAGAACCAGCAGCCCTCCTGGGTGTACTTCCACTTCAGATTCCGGGTGATGGTTGAATGTTTCATTGTCTGTTTCCCACCCTCTCCCCAAATATTTTATTTTTGAAAGAAATCCATCTTACACATGCTAAGGTGGCATATTGGGTTGAAGGGTTCAAGAGCCATTTGGCTGAGTAGGAGCATAAAAAAATTGCCAGGAACACCAGGCCTGGAGTCTGACGTGGCAACTGG
This sequence comes from Zootoca vivipara, assembly GCF_965207765.1. NCBI lineage: Eukaryota > Metazoa > Chordata > Lepidosauria > Squamata > Lacertidae > Zootoca > Zootoca vivipara. The sequence goes on from NC_142598.1 coordinate 5,181,430, forward strand.
TATACAGTCAGATGAGTCTGCTGTCCTTGTGTTTATGCTTTCTGTTCTATGAGGAATGAAGCTAAGCAGTTTGCTTAGCAATATGGACTTCTTTGGAAGCTGCTGAAGGGCACCAAGAGGCTTCTGCCAGGCCCAGCAAAACTGAGCAGCAGGGAGCTATTTCTAGCTTCTAGTTTGATCTTCACATCTCCTGTTCCATCCTTACTCCAGAAGCTGCTGGCTGTTGGACTGCTGCTGCTCCGTTTCTGGAGCTGGTACTCTTCATCATTTTATTTTCTGACAAGAACCACCTCTTGTTAGGTGGTTGAAGCCCCCATAGACGGAGGCTGAAGAAACAGAGTACTGTATGTTGAGTTCAGAAAAGAAAGAGGATTGAGAATGGAATAGCTAAATTTCAGGTGCTTTAAAGGATGTCAGAAATTGGAGGGTTTTTTGACATCTACAGGCCAATAAACATTATTTGAATGGCAGGAAAGTATTCCTGGCTGGGTGGGTGGGTGTGTCACAGTTCCATACATGCACAGAGGAAAAACACAACAAGCATTGCGATTGTCCTCTGTGTAATTCTGTGACACTCCAAATCAGCCTGCCTTGAGGTTGAGCCAAGGAGCTGTACTCTGCAGACTTGATGCTCCACATTAAATGCCCCCTTGTGCAACAGGATGCTTCCTTCTGTTACCCCAGCCCTCTCTGCACTTCATGGCATCTGCTTTTGCCCTGTTTGTCAGCCCTTTCCCCCCTAAACATTAGAAGTGGCATATCAGCTCCTTTTCACTACTATCTGTTCCTCGCAGGGAGAAAAGATATTCTATCTGGTGCGTCCCACTGCTGCCAACTTGACCCTCTTTGAAGCCTGGAGCAGCTCTTCCAATCAGAACGAGTTGTTTTTTGGGGACCAGGTGGACCGATGTTATCGCTGCCCCGTCCGTCAGGGCCAGACACTCTTCATACCCACAGGTATTAAGTCGGTCCTGTCTGCCACTTCCTTGTCCATGGCTACTCCTGGGGCCTTTGTTTTTCTCCCATTCAGGGACACCTCTCCTTCCATTGTGAGTGACTTGCATTGCCACAGCGTCAGCTGCAGCTCAAAATGTGAAATCCAGCTGCATCTAGCGGCTGGGGACACCCTTTCCCTTTCCTCTCATAAGCCATGAGTCCTTCTAGTAGGCCCAGTCCTTAGTCCATGTGATTGCTTCCTCCTTCCACTTTCAGGTTGGATCCATGCCGTGTTGACCCCCGTTGACTGCCTGGCCTTTGGGGGAAACTTCCTACATAGTCTCAACATTGAGATGCAGCTCAAGTGAGTTTGGCTGGGAGTGCTTTGCTGGTCTGCAGCGAGGCATCTTGGGAAGTGGCGGGGAGGAGACTCGATCACCGGTGGAGCACACTCTTTGGCATGCAGAAGGTCCCTGATCCAGTCTCCACATAAGGGTGGGAATGACTCTGATCTGAAACCCTGGAGAATCTCTGCCAGTCTGTACAGATAGACCAATGCTCTAACTTGGTGTTAAAGCTTCCTTTATGTTCCTAAATGGAACCAGAGCCAGGAGAGAAACATACATCACAGAACAGAACGTGCTGCTCAGCATGGGGCTCTGTCCCCACTGCTCAGTGTCGGCTGGATCCAGAGCTGTGTGCATGCCATGATTTCTGTGAGACTGCAGAATGGGATACTGGGTGAATTTCAGTTTTTAAAAGTGCCAGTTTCTAGTCCTTACGGTTACACTGATAATGCCGGCAGAATTGCTGAGGGAGGCTTCTAAAGGTTGCAGAGCTGGGTCTTGAGTGGCCTTCAAAACTCCTTGCGCCTTCACGCAGTTGGCAGCAGAGCAGAACAAAGGATTTGAAATCGTGCAAATGGATTTAATTTACAGAATTCGTTTTGGGGTGTTTTTTGATCGCTAAATTTAAGTTCCTCTGGCACAGAATTCCATGGTTTTAAAGCCTAGAGCAGGGGTAGGCAACCTAAGGCCCGTGGGCCAGATGTGGCCCAATCGCCTTCTCAATCCGGCCCATGGACAGTCTGGGAATCAGCGTGTTTTTACATGAGTAAAATGTGTGCTTTTATTTAAAATGCATCTCTGGGTTATTTGTGGGGCCTGCCTGGTGTTTTTACATGAGTAGAATGTGTGCTTTTATTTAAAATGCATCTCTGGGTTATTTGTGGGGCATAGGAATTCGTTCTTTCCCCCCAAAATAATATAGCCTGGCCCACCACATGGTCTGAGGTATGGTGGACTGGCCCACAGATGAAAAAGGTTGCTGACCCCTGGCCTAGAGCATACATAACCCTTCTTGGACCTCACTGGTCTTTTCTTTCCTCCTGCCCAGAGCCTATGAGATTGAAAAGCGTCTCAGCACAGCTGACCTCTTCAAGTTTCCCAACTTTGAAACCATCTGCTGGTACGTTGGTAAACACCTCCTGGATATCTTCCGAGGTGAGTATTGAGTCCTCCCCTCCCTGGTGCCCCTCCATGCAGTGCTCCCACCGTACCCCACAAAGCTGCTGGGCATGAGAGCTTCTGCTGCTAATGCGCTCTGTCTCCCAACAGGCCTTCGAGAGAACCGCAGACACCCGGCTGCTTATTTGGTTCATGGGGCCAAAGCCCTGAACACAGCCTTCCGCTCCTGGACTAAGAAGGAGGTAAAGGGTTGCAAGAAGGGCCTTCCATGAGCTACAGCTCTTTGTGTGGGGTTGCTGCCCAGGGTTCTGATCGACTCAGAGCAAAGCTTGCCTACCCACTAGACAAAAACACCTCATAGACTTCACCAGCCTGCACATCAGGGAGAAAGCGAGTCTATAAACTTTCTCCCCGGCACATTTCCTTTCTGTGGACACCATTTTTATTTTTTATGGAGAAGCATTCAGTCCTGAGCCTCCGCTTGCAGTCTAAAGCGGTGCAGCTTGGGCACGGGTTGACCACCTCTGCGAGCTCTAGGCCCAAATACCAAGCATTTGAAGGGGGAGGAAAGTTACGGGTGGGATCCTGTGGCATTCCAGATGTTGTTGGACTCCCAACTCCCTTCATCCCTGACCCCTGGGCCATGCTGGTTGGGGCTGCTGGGAGCTGAAGTCCCACTCCTTCTGGGGAGGGGCCTGCGGCCAGCCACACCCCTTTGTCTGTGGCCCTTCCCTTTGGCACAGAGGGCAAGAGCTTGCAGCAACCTGATCTCCTCCTCCTCAGGCCCTGGCAGAGCACGAGGAAGAAATCCCTGGCACGGTGCGCCCAGCACAGCTCATCAAAGACCTGGCCAAGGAGATCAGGCTCGTGGAAGTGAGTATGAGAAGGAGGCAGCGAGGGGCCTGTATTCCGAGATGGGGAGCAGCATTGAGAGTAGCACCATTTCTGCCCAGCCTAGAGTGCCCTTTTCGTCTCTGATGCAGTTGCTATAGGAAAGGGACGGCCAACAACTTGGATGGCTTTAAATGATAATTAGACAAATTCATGCAGGGCTATCTGGCTAAGAGGCAGGATGGCTGTGCTCTACCTGCGCAGCTGGAGGCAGCCGTGCTTCCAAAGGCCAGGGGCTGGAAATCACGGGAGGAGAGAGGGCTCTTGTGCTCAGGTTCTGCTTGCTGGTTTCCTGGGAGAACAGGATGCTGGACTAGATGGGTTCTTGGCCTGATCCAGCAGGCTATTCTTACATTATTTGGGCAGACCAGTAGATGAGGGCATGCCACATTTTATTGCCACAGCTTATTACAGCTGCCTTCAGGGTATAGTATAAACAGCTCAGTATAGCTTAGAGCCAGCACCTAGTAGGTTCATTGACTAGGGCTGCACTTTGGGGCTTGTTGGTGCCTTGTTAAAGACGAACTAAGTCCCCTGCAGTATTCCTTGTGATGAATGTCTGGATGACTGTTGCATCTCATTCCCTGCAGCTTTGGTGCTTATAAGCCGTTGTTCCTTCCAAATAGGAGGTGTGCTCGCAGGTCATTGTGCTTCCATGCTGCGCTGCTTGAAACAGAAGCCCTGGGCGGTTGCAAGTGTGCCTATTACAAGCAGATCTGCTAGTTCCAGTTAGCCTTTTGAATCAATAGGTTGGCATCTCTGCTCATGAGTTGATATACCCCTTAGAGGCCGGAGTGTTCCCTTGCAAGCAGACCCCACACACTGCGTCTGGGGCATGTGACTGAGTGTAGCTTAGTGGCCAAGAGCGAGAGCTCAGAAAGGACCCAGTTCAACTTTCACTTCACCCATGTGAGGGAACAGGGGCTCATCCCGTTGGCTCTTTGGGCAGTAATTCCACAGCTTGCTGGATCATGTTCGCGGTGTGCTCAGAGCAGCCATGGCAGAGACTGTAGCCTGGCTGTTTATACCACACCGTAGAGAAAAGCATCTATTCTGGCAGCCCAAACACATGCACAGAGGACTTGCAGGCTTGGTCTTTCTGTCCTGGGGGGATACCAGACAGGTTTTTTCCGACTGACTTGTTTAGTTGGTGTAGTGCAGCCTTGTATGGAACATCTGAGGGGTGCAGGGAGGAGCTGGAGCCTCTGCTGGCAAATGCCTCCCTCTTGGTTTGTGAAGCGCAGCAGAAGGCAGGGCCCAGCCCAGCAGCATTGCATAGCATTAGGTCTACGTTAAGGGCTGGGGGGGAGCGATGTCTCCTTTGGGTTCTGATGCTCACGCTCTTCCAGGATATATTCCAGCAGAACATTGGGAAGACAGGGAGCCCGTTTGGATTGCAGAGGGGTACCCAGCCTGGTGCAGCCGCCAAAAGGGGAGACCAGAGCCCCAAGGAACTGAGCCAGAAGGCCAGCCGGAAGTACGTTGCCTCTGTCAAAGCCTTGGAGCAGGAGCTACTGGACAAATACAAGCAGCAGGCCCTGAAAGCGGAGAGTCCTGGCCAGGAGGAGGTGAGCCGCCATTGTGGAAACTTTGGTGCGTACTCTGAGGGGGCTCCACAGTGGGATTCTCCAGAAGGCGAGTTTTGAGTCCAGATGGCTTGGGGCAAAGGGGGAGAAAAACTTGGGGTACCTGTCTCCTGAAGCTTTGAACTCGCTTTCTGATTTAGAGTTTAGCGTCACCCCCTTCTGGCCTCCTGTAGCCCACCCACCTTTTCCTTTCCAGTTTGATCTGCCAAGTTCCAGCCTGGAAGACACAGATGGGGAACCCGACCTGACGGAGGAGGAGCTGCCCATGATGGTCGCCAACGGCCGGGGCACCAGGTTCGCTCTTCTGTGCCTGCGTTATGATGTGCAAGAGGGGCTGGCCTGCATGGGAAAGCGAGGCAGAATGGAGAGCTGAGCTGGTGGTGTTCCAGCAATACTGGCCTGCCACCTTCACCCGCTGCCTAGGGGTTTCCTCAGAGATAGTCAACTAGAAGCTTGAGGGGGCCAAATCCACACACCCCCGTAGCCCTGGATCTCAAGAACGGTGCCTACACCCACTGCTTCCCAGGCTGAGGCACAAGCAAAGGGATCAAAAGGAGTTATGGCAGCAGCTGTGGGACTTTCCCACTTAATACACCTCAAACCCCCGCTGCCAAGACACAGGGTATGAGGAGATGGAAACACTGCAAGGAAGCAGCTCTGCCCGAGCTTTTAGAATTAGGGGGGGGGGTTGAACCTGGTGGTCTCCCTAAGTTGTGGAACTGCAGATTCCACAATCCCCGTTGCTGCTGTTCTGGCTGACGCTGTTGGGAGATGGAGGCCAGCAACATCTTGAGGGCCACAATTTAGCCATCCTTGCTTTAGTTGCTGTTCCCACTGTAGGAGAGAGAGTAAAAGCTATCTTTACCTTCGCCTTGGCTAACATGGAAGTGAGCCAGTGGGCAGAGACAATTATTTCCTCCAAGTTGCCCAGAGTAGTGGACCTTCTTTTTCTCCTTCACCATTTTTACCCTGTGAGGTGGAGGCTGTGAGTGGCTCACGGTTGCCCAGAGAGCTCAATGGCTCTGTGGGAATTTGAACTTAGGTCTTCCAGCTTTTAGTGGCAGGCACGATGTGATTCTTTCCCAAATCAGCATTTTCCATCCCCCAAGGAGGGGTGCCACTGGGGTGGGAAATAAGAATAGGGTTGTATCCAACTAAATTTGACTCAGGGTAGACCATTGATAATGATGGACACAACTAACATTGGATACAACCCAGTGTTCTTTCCCCTCCTACATGGCTCCTCCATTAGGGCCGAGCCAACTATTAACTGGGAAGGCAGATTTTCGTGATGTACAGAGAAAATGGTATGGGGCACCCAAAACAGTACCGAGCTGTGTACAGCAGCTGTTGGATCAGGGCCATGAGAGGCATGTGCCTGACCAATTGTAATGTTTTCTCCTAGCAGGAAAATCAAGGCCTCTGAACGCAGCCGGAGCCATAAAGGAGCGCTAGCACAAGTTCCCCACAGCCCATCTGATGCTGAAGCCCCCGATATGGACTCTGAGGAGGACCTGCAGATTGACGAGACACCGCGCAGGGAGAGGAGGAGCCTGGGGCTGCACAAGAGGCTGGCCAGTATGTGGCATTTCCCCCCCCCCCTTGCTTCTGCCTCTCTGCCTCTCACGTCTCTATTGGGTTGGGAAAATGCACGTTTAATTTTATTGGAGTTAAAATTAAAAATCTGCAAAAGCAACAATGATCAGCTTAGCAAAGCGGCAGCACAGGTGAGCATTGCAGGAGGAGGGAAGACAAGAGGTCCATCAAAAAGCATACAGGGATAACTTCTGAGATTTAACAGGCACTTTTGTGCACAGTTACAAGCATTTATTGGCAGGCATGAGTATAAGGTCTAGGAGCTTGCTTTTAAGGAACAAAATTAACATTGAAATTTAAAGAATTGGGAGCATTTCACATTCTTGATTCTTTTTGTGCTTCTGTGGAATTGCAGTATATGTGCACAACTCTATAGAGTTTGCCTTCTCCGCTTCCTGCTTTCAAGGAACTTTTCCTGTCACTCACCTTCCGTGGTTTGTTGAACAAGCTCTGCCCTCCTCTTTGTCATACTCCTCTTCCAAAGGGGCTGCACCTCACCCACCTTCCCTCCCAACTGCTGCTTCAGGCATAAGTAGCAGCAATATCATGGCATTTCCAAAGTCTCTGCCTGGCTAAATGACAAAACTGGCGGCAGCCCGATCCTGTACATGCTTGGTCCTTGCCCCCTCCCAGATCACAGGTGTTGCATTGTAATAATCTGGTGGGGCTCTCCAATAGTAGCCCCTTTCCTTGGGGAGGCTGGTATGCTTCTGTCACAGCCCCCAATCCCTACCCCTTTGTGTCCAACAGTTAATTTAACATTTGCTGTCTTTTGCTTCAAGAATTTCCCCGGAAGTTGCCACGAGCCAAGCCCTGCTCCGACCCAAACAAAGTGCGAGAGCCAGGGGAAGTAGAGTTCGACATTGAGGTAAGTCAGGCTCGGGACTTCAGGAATGTTGCGCTGCCAGGAGCTTGATAGCAGAAACGAGGCTTCATTTAGGTTACGATCTCCCTGGAAATTTGAGTCTGACATCTGGAGGGTCGTGGCCTCCCCATGGCTGCTTCAGGGAAGTAAGCAGTAAGTTTGTTTATTTATTTTAAGGCATTCTTATGCCACTTAATCATTAGCAGTTCAGATCAGGATTGCCATTTCAGGGGTATTTTTGAAGTTCAACGGGGCAGGCCACAGCAAGATTCAAAAATTTGATCTTGTTTTCATTTTATAACAACAACAACTACTACTACTACTACTACTATTTATTGTTTGTTTGTTTGTTTATACCATCCATCTGAGTGGGTTAGCTTAGCCACTCTGGGCAGCTTACAACAAATTAAAACACAGGAAGACATCAAACATTAAAAAATGTGCTTTTATTGTTTTTTGAAATGTGCCTTTATTATTGTTCCAAGCTGCCTAAAGTAAAAAAGAATGACTAGATCAGTGGGGAAGTGTGCAAAGTGTTGTTTTTATATATATAAAAAATAACCTTTCTTTTTGTACCTCCTAAGTGGAGAGAGACGCTTAGTCTGAAACATGGCTACTTCCCTTTTCTGACGACTGATGCTCTGGGACAGGCATTCAGTCTTTCTGAATCATTTCCCTCCTCCAATAGCGACGAGCAGCAGAAGAACCATGAGTTCTCCTGAGGCTCCTTCTCTGCCCCTCAACACTGGGCTTCAACCTCCGGGGGAACAAGCCACTGCTCCCTTTACTAGGTTTTGTGTAATGCAGACCAGTTACTGTGAATATTTCCTCCACTCTTGCAGCCTGGCTGCTCCTCCCTGTTTCCATGGGTCTTGGGGTCAGGTTCCTATTAAGGAGGGTGGGAAAGAGGGCTCTTTCTTTGCTGCTGTGGCCTTCCATTGGACACAGTGCACAGAGAAGCAGGATATAAACTTAATAGGTGAATTGCCAAGCAAGGCTCTGAAATTTGTTCCATTCTCAGGAGGACTACACCACAGAAGAGGAGGACGCCTCTGGCGATGACCAGCTGGAGGGCAGCAGCAGCGCCGCCGGGATCCTGGACCTGCTCAAGGCCAGCCGGCAGGTGGGCGGTGCAGACTATGACGAGCTCAGGTGAGAAGCAGCCGCTGGCGGAACCTCAGGTACTGCTGCTGCTCTAGGGGCCTCTGGACAGACCTGCCCTTGGAACGTCTCAGGGCCCTCTCTTCCCTTCTCTGCAACAAATGGTGCTCGAGAGGGCTCTCTTCTTATAAGAACAAAAGAGAGAGGTGCTTTCTCCCTTCCTTTTAGGTGGGGAGCCTCCAGGCCGCTCTCTGCCTGGCCACACACCCCTCCCCAGCCATACGGTCCACATACTGGCACAAGGATCCTGGCTGGTTGCCTAGAAGGAGCTGTCACCCATGGGCTGAAAAAGGAGCCCCACATTTGAGAGTGCATTTCTTCTCCACAGTTTACCCTCTTCAAAACTGAGGTGTTGTCTTGTGTACACGGGGTGTCCTGTCCCCTCCACTTTCCCAAAATGGCTGTGCTGGCAAAGGCTGATGGGAGTTTTAGTTGGAAGTACCTGGAGGGTGTGCCAGGCTGAGCAAGACCTGCTCTAGAATGTGGGAGGCAGGAAGTCAGTCACCAAGGAGAGGAAGAGGCAGGGGAGGAAAAACTAGAGTGGCACCACTCTAAAACCTCCAGTTTCATGTTGCAACTGCCATGTGCGGAGCCAGGAGTATAGGAGAGGTAACCTGCCCACCCATCAATTTCACACCTAGGTACTCCCTGCTCAGTATAGAATCATAGAATCGTAGAGTTGGAAGAGACCATAAGGGCCATCCAGTCCAACCCCCTGCCAAGCAGGAAACACCATCAAAGCATTCTTGACATATGGCTGTCAAGCCTCTGCTTAAAGACCTCCAAAGAAGGAGACTCCACCACACTCCTTGGTAGCAAATTCCACTGCCAAACAGCTCTTACTGTCAGGAATTTCTTCCTAATGTTTAGGTGGAATCTTGGTTTCCCTGTGTCTGATCACAATGCCAGTATCGCCATGCTCTCCCTCTACTGGAGAGCATAGAACAGACTTCTTCATGCAGCACAAGGTCAAACTCTGGAACTCGCTCCCCCAGGAGGCAGTCGTGGCCACCAATTTGGATGGCTTTAAAAGAGGATTAAACAAATTCATGGAAGAGAAGGAGGAGGAGGAGGAGAGGGCCATCGATGGCTACTAGCCAGAATGACTGTGCTCTTATCTCTTCAGCAATGCTTCTGAATACCAGTTGCTGGAAACCACAGGGGGCCGGGGGAGGGTTCTCTTATGCTCATGTTCTGCTCACTGGTTTCCCACAGGCATCTAGTTGGCCACTGTGGGAACAGGATCCCAGACTAGATAGCTCCTTGGCCTGGATCCAGCAGCCTCTTTTATGTCCTTGTCCCACTTTCTCTTGCCATGGATTTCTACTCAGTGTTGATCCAGAGCAGAACTCCAACGTATAGTTAGCAGAGTAAAAACTTAAACACGTTGCAGAATTCCCAGAAAAATAGACCAGAGGCAATTGTATTTCATCCAGCAGAGCTTTACTGCTACTGAAGGCAAATGAGCATCATCGCCCCATATCCAATACATTCAAGGTTGGCACTTTTCATAAGGAATCCAGTTGCAGCAGAACTTAACTTAAACTTACAATAACTTATAATAAGGCTAAACCTTAACACTAAGCATACTATGTACAAAACACCAGACCAGAAAGGGAAAGAGACAGAAAGAGAGAGCCAAACTCCTTCTGGCCTTACTATTATAGTCAGCATGACCTTGACAGAAAGAGATAACAGAACTAGTTTGAGCTAGCTGCACTCAGCTTCTCTGAAGGAATAACCCAAACATCGTGAACCTTCTGCTTGTTTCTTTCACACAGAAAAGCTTCCAGAACCCTCTTGAATTAATTAGAATAGGAAAGATCTCTATCAGATCAATACTTTCTGTACTAAGAAATGCAAACAGACACCTCTAGCGCTGGGGTCCCCTTTCATCTATGATGGCCCTCCCTCCCACTGTGTATGTATTCTGCGGATCCAAAGAAGCTCAGAGTGTAGCATTGGTCAATGGTCCAGAAGAAAATTTCCACTTTTTATTTTATTTAATTTCATTCATTTAATACATTTGTATCCCGTCTCTTGTTCCAATGGAGCTCAGGGCAGCAAACGCCAACATTTTATTTATTCATTTAACAAAATGCTTAGACCCCTTGAGTATAGTCAAACCTCGTAAGTAATTTAGAAGAAATATTAAAATTATCCATAAAAAACCAGTTTAAAACCATTAAGAGCATTCAGAAATAAATAAGATTAACCGTAAAAGAGCTTAAAACATGTCAAGACTTACACATGTGAATAGAAATGCTTTAGCAGGTGCTGAAAAGGATACAAACAAGGCACCTGCCTGGTGTCAAGAGGCAGGGAGTTCCAAAGTGTAGGTGCTGCCATGATTGAAAAAAATGTGCAATTTAAAATAAAGTTAAATCATATTTAAAATAATTCAATACGGTTTTCTTTTTTTAAAAAAATGAAGTTTCAGTCCTATCCCTTCATGGAGGCAAAGGGGTGCTTGAGGGAGTGTGAGTGATGCCTCCTTCCTGCCATCTCACAAGTCGGGGGTGGGGGGAGCTGAATATGATTTCCAGCAGTCCAGGGGCCCTGCAGAAGTTCATAGCTGTTCGTCCTCCCCAAAGCTAGAAAAACCCAGAATAAATTTGGCCAATACATTTCTCAAAATAAGAGAAATGATGCCCGTTTGCTGGATTTCTACAGCTTTTCTTGGGATGTACCTTTAATTATTTTGTCTAACTAAACCATTGATTATGCTTGGGTGCTCAGCTTTGCTGCCAAATTGGGGGCTCGGTCGGCAGTACGATGTGGGTTGTTGCTGATGCTGTGTGCCTCTTTTGTGTCCTCCCATCCCACCCCGGCAGTGATGCCCCTGCCTCCCCCAGCACTCAGGAAGCCATCCAGGGCATGCTGTGCATGGCCAACCTCCAGTCCTCCTCGTCCTCACCAGGGGCCTCCAGCTTGCAAGCCTGGTTGACAGCTGGGCACGAACGTGGCTCTGCGGGAGCCTCCGGCACTCAGCGCTCAGGAAAGAGGCCCATCAAGCGCCCGGCCCATCACAGCACCGATAGCGAGGAAGAGGCCAGCATGGATGAGCAAGAGAGCCTGGGCGCCTGCTTCAAGGATGCCGAGTACAGTAAGGATGGCCTGTCTCTGCCGCCAGGAAGGGAGAAGAGGGGCTTTGCTCTGCAGTAACAGGGCAGGGGGAGAGCGGCAGGGAAAGGGGGGGAGAGAGAATGAGGCCCCTCTTGGAAGAAGAAGCCCTTCCAGAAAAGGCTGGGTCCCTCCAGGGATTGCAGGACTACCGCTCCCATCACCCTGCCCACTGGCCCTCTTGTCTGGGGCTGATGGGAGTTGGAGTCCAGCCACATCTGGAGGGCCGCCGGGTTTCACCAGCCCTGCTTTGAAGGAAGCAGCAAATCTGTAGACCCATACTCAGGCTGGATCCTTATACTCTAAAGGAGCCTTATATTGCACTTGGTCTCCAAAAGGTGCAAAAGGTTCCCAGGTGGTCCGTTCACTGTAATTTGGCCTTTGTCTGGGTAAGCAGCACTTGCCCCCAGAGCAGGGGCCAAAGGGCGATAACACTGCCTGCTGCCGGCTCCCTGTTTGTGCCATCACTACCCCAAGGCTGACAGCTGACATGGGGCTGGGTTGAGCTGCCCGAGCTCTGTGGCTGCGTGCCCTGTGCCCCTCCTCTCTATGGGGCAGGGGGCAGAGAGAGTGAGAGAGAGCCAGAGTAGACTGGCCTAGCAGCAGCGAGTCACCTGAAATTCCCCACTGCGACACCTTTCTCTGGTTTGGCTCTTCCCCACCCTTGTGCTGCTGGAGAGCTGGATTGGAGGGGGCCTTCCTGGTCTCTGTTTTTGTGAATTTCAGACAACTCCTGTAGAAGATTTAGGTGGTAGCAATCTCAGTTTAATGCCACTCAGCAATTACAGCATTTTGTTTTTTGAATGTTGTTTCGTCTGATTGTGAAAATGTGGACTAAACGCTGCTTACCAGTTTTTTGTAACTGAAGTGCCTGTATAGAACTCGGTCCTGCCTGATTCCCTCTTTCCGTAGTTTACCCTTCCTTGGAATCGGATGAAGATGACCCAGCCTTGAAGTCTCTACCAAAGAAGAAGAAATGCACAGACGATGCGCCTTGGAGCCCCAAGGGTAACAACCCATTTTCTGTAACTGGGACCTGGTGCATTAATGTGATGCTACACAGAGGCAGAAAGAGCACCAAATTCAATCTCCTTAGTTTATTTGCTTCATAATGTTGTTGCTAAACAAGCTTCTAACCTTTGTGGATCCAGAGATATATTTGAAAGTGGGTGGCTGAAATGCCCGTGGAGATGAGAGCAGTTGATGAATCAGTTTTTAGCATTTGGGGACGGGCCTTCTGTCTCCCACATTGGGCCCATGACCTTCCCCGTGAACATCACTAGCCCAATAAATTGTGCAGGTTTGTTGCAGGTGTGCCGTTTGCTTGCTATGTATGCTTTGCAGGTTGCAGAATCCAGCTTCCCTTTGTGCAAAGGATGGGAACCCTCGAGGTCTATATTTTGTGTTCTCTGCACTTCAACAAAAATCTGCGCTGAGTAATGCAGCCTGTTCTGCAATTCTGCAGCATCATGGAGTGCAAAAGAGACTGGCCTCTCAGGCTTGCTTAACTTACCTGAAGCAATTTGGTTTGGGGAGACTTTTCTGGTGAAGGCAAAAAAAACAAAACACCTTTGCTGTATGGAAGGGAAGAAGGGCTTTGTGGTGTAGTGGTTAAGAGCGGTAGACTTGTAATCTGGGGAACTGGTTTGCGTCTCCGCTCCTCCACATGCAACTACTGGGTGACCTTAGGCTAGTCACACTTCTCTGAAGTCTCTCAGCCTCACTCACCTCACAGAGTGTTTGCTGTGGGGGAGGAAGGGAAAGGAGAATGTTAGCCGCTTTGAGACTCCTTTGGGTAGTGATAAAGCGGGATATCAAATCCAAACTCTTCTTCTTCTTTTTCTTTCATAAAGAAAGGTTTTGGTTTTTTAAAAGAAACAGCCTGTTAAGCAGTTTTGAGAGGGCTGTGCTTCATGGCTCTGAAATGCATCCTGCGTGAAGGGCACCCTCCATTCACCGTGTGTGCTGTTTCCTTCTCTTTCCTTTGCGCATGTACCTGCCGTTCCTGGGTGCGGCTCCTCCCGGATTGAAAGCATCTCCTAGAAGGCCTAGGGGGTGTTCTTGCTTGTGGAGCAGCACCGCAAGTTGTGCTGATCGCTGTTTGTGTCTGTGTAGCATTTTCCATTCCTGTGGGTCCCTCTCCATGCTCCCACTTGGAGTAGGGAGGGCAATTTTCTTTCCTCCTTTGAAATCTCTCTTAGTTGGCACAGGATGAGGGTGTTGTTCTTCCTTTAAGCCCAAGGTCCAGAATACCATCAGGAGCACAAATATTTCTTTTCCTCCTTGCAGCCCGAGTCACCCCAACACTGCCCAAGCAAGACCGTCCCGTGCGTGAGGGGACCAGAGTGGCATCTGTCGAGACAGGCTTGGCGGCTGCGGCAGCTAAACTGGCTCAGCAGGTAAGTGGCAGGACTTGCTTTGGAGGTGGGAAGAAGGGACAGAGATGCTGGGGTGTCTTTGAAGACATCGGAGAGGCTTTTGCTTCACTGATTCCGAGGCCTCAGGATGTTCCAGGCAGGGTAGGGCCTGACCTTTATCGTTAGGGGATCAGTGTGCTAACTTATTCATTAATGCCTTTTTGTCAGTGGTTCTTAAAGCAACGTTGCGACTGATAAATCTGCATGAGCTACACCTATTCGAGTACTTCGTGTTTGGATTAGATTTCACAGAGATATCAGTATTCTTCGTGGGGTTTGTGGCCAAACAAATAACTTTTGTGTAACCCTTTAAAATAATCCATTTCTGGAATTATCCCCAGTCACTACTAACAGATAACTTTAGTGCCCCAAAGCAGGAATGGGCTATGAATTCTCTGCCCTGGAGCTCCCATCCCAGGGAGAAGCCAACATATGTCCCATCAGCCCCAGCCAGCTTAGCCAGTGGTCAGGGATGATGGGCATTGTAGTCCAGCAACATCAGGATGGCATCATCCGGTGGCACCTCCTGCGCCCTGCAAAAGGCTGGCCATGATCACAACTAGAGCTCTAAATAAGGAATTCCTTCATTGGTTTCTCTCTGTCTGCCTGAAGGAACACCAGAAGTCGCAGCGACGGAAACTCGTAAAAAAGAAGCTGCCCTCTCCCAAGCCACCCAGCCCGGAGCCGGAGCTGGAGCTGGAGCCGGAACCAGAACAAGAACCAGAACAAGAACCATTGGAAGCCGAAGTGGAACCAGACCTGCCTCTGCCACAGCAGGATCCGGATCCTGGAGCGGCGGCTCTGGCACCCACTCCTCCCACCCCAGAACCCAAGCAGGAGCAGTTTGCTGGCAGCCTGGTGGACCATGAGTACACCGCCCGGCCCAATGTCTTTGGCATGGCCCAGGTGAACCGTAGCTCCACACCCATGGCACCTGGCGTCTTCTTGTCCCAGCGGCGCCCCTCGGCTGGCTCCACAGGTCCTCAGGCAGCGCAAGGTAAGCTGGAGTGTGTGGACTTTGGGAGGCTGGTGCTGTTGACACAGATTAGAGGAGGGTCCGGGGGTGTTCTAGGAATCCAGGCTTTGCTCTGAGAATCATTTAGTCCAGAGCAGTCCTTGCCTGAACACCATCCCACTGGATTTCATTCTGTGTCGATGAGCAAGCGGGAAAGATTTTTCCTTCTCCGGCATCAAGATGTCTTGGGCTGGTTCTTGAGCCGTGCCACCCTGGGACTTCAAGTAGGCAGAAGTTGTGTATCTTTGTTTGCATAAGTGGACCTCTGGCTGTCCTCATCCCTGACTCAACCATTTCCCCCCCCCCCTCAGGGAAACGCCCCAAGAAGGGCTTAGCGACAGCCAAGCAGCGGCTGGGACGCATCCTGAAGATTCACCGAAATGGCAAGCTGCTGCTCTGAGTGGCATCCTCGCACTGGCTCCCAGACCTCACGCCCCTTGGGCACCAGCGGACGAGTGAGGCACAGAGACACTGCCTTTGTGTTCTCGGGAGAGCTGCCGGGACAATGGGGTGTGGAAGAGCCCCCCGTGCGACCTCTCCCTCATGTGGATCAGGGCCAAGACTGAGCTCCTCCTGCCACTGGAAGCATTGGGCTAGATTGGCAGCCGTTCTGATGTTGAGCTGAACCATGCTTCCTTCCCCTGAAGAGGAAAGACAACGCCAGAGGCGCAGAGGGGCTTCATCACGCCCACTGACTCTCCATCCCTACCTCGACCCGCTGCTGCACTTCCTTTTCTTTTTCTGTCTATTTTGGGGCTTATACCTCTGTAGAGTTCTCCCCCTCCCACTGCCATATCGCACACAAGGATATTGGTTAGGCCATTTCTACCCAGCTACCTTTTGCTTTTTTTTTGCCGTACACAGATCCTGGCACACCAAGGAGTGCTTTTAATTTTCTTTTTTTTAACAGTCTTCCTTCCCCCCCCCACTACAAAAAAAGAGGGAAGCAACTGCTTATTGCCCTCACTTAAAGCAGATAGCCCTTCTCCTTTCTCAGTCTTCTAGAAGGATCCCTCCAAATCTGACCCCCTTTCAGACAGACCTTGTGTGCTCCAGAGCATCACCTGCCAGCTTGGCAAACTCCCAAGAAAGCAGGACAGGGACAGCTCCCTGGGGAAATGCAAAGGTATTTTTTCCCTGCGCTGCTTCTCAAGAACTTGGGTTTCAGGAGAGGGCAGGCTGGATAGAATTGGTTTTTTAAAAACCCAGCCAGCTGCAGTGAGAGAGTCGCCATCATGGCTTATGCACACAAAACATGCCATTGGTAAAGTCACCTTCATTGTGTGAGTGGGGGTCAGGTGTTGTTGCTTTTCATGTCCTTCCAGATCATAAGCTCCCTGCACATTCAAGATTAGCATTTTGGGGGAAGGCTAAGCTAGTGTCTTCCCCTGACTTGCCCGGTTATCTATGTGAAGGGTTCTGTTGTTTTACTGTTGTTGTTTTGTTTTTAATCTAGCACACAAACCCTCCCCCCACTTGTCAGAAGTGATACAGGCCAGCACCAGCTACATCCAATGGGGCTGCTAACCATGGGGTTCCTCTGGTGGTGGGGGGCTCAGAGTATCTCCCCTGTAATAGATCTGCTAGGTTTTCTTTTATGACATGAGGGTCTCCAGTAAGGCTTCCCAGTTCTTCCTACTGCAAATCTCTTCTATTGTTAATTTCCCCTTCCACACCCCACTTTTCTGGGTCTGTTTTTACATTCTTCACATGAAGCAGTCTCCCTTCCACTCCCCCCCACTTTCGACCCCTACAGCGGCAGGGAGGGCACCATGCCCCCTAAGAAAGGACTTTAAAAAGACATTTGTACCCAGCTGCACGGCTCAGTTTATATGGCTGTGTACCATATTTTTATGCCAGACTCCAGCAGGCTTTGTGTAAATGTTTGAATTCTATTTTTTAGGCATCTCTCTAGAAATGTGTGTTTAAAAAAAAATTAATGAAGCTGAAACTTTTTTATATATATATTCAAGGTTAGAATAAAACCTTTGATGGTTTAGCATGGCTCGTATATGGGGCACATTTTTCTGATATTTTTCCCCCCAGGAACGAAAGCCTTCCATGTGGGTTGCTGGGAGATCCCCTCTCTCCAACAAAGTCTTTGTTCTGAAGAAGTTGGGCTTTTAGTATAAACTTAGGGCAGCATCTCACAAAGTACTCAGGTTGAGATGCCACTTCCAAAGCATAGGTGGCATGCCAGTTTTGAAGGGCATCTGTGCACATTATTTTCAGCTGGGTGGTTTCAATATTGCGGCTAATGTGAAATTGCTCCCCATTTCTTTTGTGAACATTTTCAACAGTGTCTTCAAAATATCTCCCTTTTCGGCAGTTCTTTTTTTTACACATCTTGGAAGAAGAAGAAAGACATTTTTCAAGTGCCCCGAGTTGCAGCCCAATCAGATTGTGGCCGGTGACATTATGACATCAGGCCTAGTCTAGTGATGCTGTCCTGTTCAGTATGTGATGGGCTCACCCTTATAACTGATTCAGGAAGGAAGTAGAAGCATGCAAAACCATCCCATTAAACAGTATTTTTAGCAGCTGAATTCCCTCACAATCGATGTGTTTTCTGTCCCACCAATATCACTAACTTCAACTGAAATAAAACCAGCCATATATTCAGTTCAGCCATATTTGAAATTCATGAAAGCAGCAGCTAAAATCTTTTTTCTGCTTAAGTAGATTATAACAGGGCAGGTGGTGAATAACATTATCTGTGTCAGATGCACACAATACAGGTTTGCCTCTTGTCCCTTTTGCATAGAAGCAGTAGGCTGATCCTTTTGCATTTGATGTATTTTTGAGGGTTACGCAGTGAGTAACATAGACCTT
Source organism: Zootoca vivipara (assembly GCF_965207765.1). Taxonomy (NCBI): domain Eukaryota; kingdom Metazoa; phylum Chordata; class Lepidosauria; order Squamata; family Lacertidae; genus Zootoca; species Zootoca vivipara. The sequence goes on from NC_142598.1 coordinate 5,199,318, forward strand.
TGCAAGTGGCTTGCTGCAGGTGCAGTCTTACTTCATGCCAAGCAGTGGTCCAGACTCTGGGTACCATTCAGCTATTCCTCAACAGTCATTTACGTTTTATTGTATGAATTGTAAAATACAATTTAACACGTGAAAAGAGAATGTTGTCTTGCCAGAGCTGGTCTCAGACTTCTGGGAAAGAGGCTCTTGGCTGCAATATTCAGGGGCAGCCTTTCTGAACATAAAGCCAACAAATAAAAATGAATGTATGTAATGTAACAGCATCACGGGGAGACATTGGGCTCCTAGAGTGATTAGAGGGGGGCGGGGGTTGCCTCTTTGCTGTTGTCTGTGCTATCACATTGTTGGGGTCTAATCGGAAATTTTATGGGGGCGAGAATGGAAGAGGACTTCTAGCCATTCCTGTGCAGAGACCAGGCTGATGCAATTTAAATCCCTCACATCCATTTTCTTGGTTCTGCTGCCCTACTGGCCCCACTGCTGCCTTGTTTGCTTCAGGTTTGGGCCTTTAGTGCAAAGGGAAAGTTGGTACAGAAGTGGGGCTCATCATAGTTAGTGGAGGGATTGACATGTCATTTAAGGGATTAAAATGCAGAATAAATTGGCACAGCCTAGTGGGCTCCCTGACTTGTTGCTTCCAAGGTACAGGGGTGAGAAGGGCCACCTTAAAACAGTCAGCAGCACCCCTTTTCCTGTTAACTATTGAACAACCTGATACCCATTCTCCATCAGCTCTCCTCTGCTGTTCTGTGGCTCTGAATGGATTGCTGTTGGTTAGAAGATAGGTTTGCATCTTGCATGGGTTGTTCTCAGAGTTGACTCCTCGTCTTCATCCTGGAACTGAACTCTCCTTTTCACAGATCAGTTCTCAAGACTTAATGGTGCCACACCTCTGGCCAAAATGGTCCAAAGAAAAGGGATGGTTCTTTGCAGGACTTTTAAATAACCACATTAAGCACACAGCAGAATTCTGCATATCTGCTAGCTGGTTTGTCTCCACTTTGCACCAATGGGCATCAAGGTTTCTGAACCCACCACTGGTAAGTGGCTCTCCTGCAGATCTATTCCAATAGTGTGCTAGTGTTGAAAAGATGCAGTGCATTTGCTGGAATAGGCAACTATTGCAAAAAGGACAGGAAGCCCTTGTGCTTCATAGGCCAAGTAAGGCAGGCTTCAGTCTGCTGCTGAATCGACTGTGTTGCTGTTTTTTAACAGTTTGGGGTTTTGGAGGGCCAAATATCTGTTGGAAAGTTTGTGGGGGAAGGGGAGAGAAAAAGTGAATATCCTCCCAGCATCAAGGATGATGATGTTGAAAATTTACACAGCCTTTCCTGTGGAATGAGTTACCCATTCAGGATTCCCTGCACACACACGAGGAGACCTTTGTGATAAATCCACTGTCCTTTTCTATATGAAGTTAATAAAACAGTGTAATGAGGGCATAAATTTAAACATGTCTGCACTGTGCAAGACATTTTTTTAAAATTATCCTGCCTCCATCCCCCAGAATCTACTGCAAAGGTCATGGAAGGGAGACAACAGGCTCTCCCTCCTTTTCCACACCATCCCTGTCACGTAAGGATGGGGGGGGGCAGGAGGTTGGGAATTGGGAAAGTCCTAGACTTGTCGCTTGCTACCCCAGTTGAGTGAAAGATGGTTGGCTCACAATTCCAGCAGGTCGGAGGTTACGTAGGAGCTGTAGGGAGCCCCCAGCAGCCCCTCCACATCCTTGCGTTTCAGCAGCCAGCATGGTGCCTCATGTGCCCTCCAGGATGAATCCTTCAGTATTTTGGTGACCTCGGTGACTAGGGCTTTGTTAGAGCCCCTCCACATCCATGCCGCTCGCTCCCCTTCGGTGGGGGCTGGGGAGAGCCTGATGGTGTCCCTCTGAAACTGGCCTGTGGAAGAGGAAATTGGCAAAACATGATGTGCGTGGTCAGGAAAAGGCAGATGGGGAATCAGACTGATGAAGCATCCAGTCGAACAAGTCTTACCATGCTCATGTCTCTTTCTCTACAACAGGTGTGGGGAACCTTTGGCCCTCCAGCTCCTGTCGCTGAACTATACCTCCCAGCAGCCCCAGCAAGTATGGCCGGCCATGATGGGAGATGTAGTTCAGCAACAGCTGGAGGGACGAAAGTTCCCCACAAATCTGCAGCTTTACTTGCTGCTTAGGAATACCTTCTGTCCTAAAAAATCGGGTTTTCTGCAGGATAGACGCTGAAGTGACAGGGGCTGCTGGTCTAAGTGAAGGTGGAGTGGGCAAAACATTTGGGGTGGGGGAGCCTGGTGCCCTCAAGACTCCAGCTCCTATCAGCCTCAGCCGGTATGACCAATGGTCAGGGAAGCTGGAATCCAGGATCCAGCAACAGCTGGAGGGCACCAGGTTCCCCATCAGGTGCTACTGTGATCCCCGGGGGATCATCTTGGAAAGGAGGGAGAGGAGATTTCAAAAGATGGATAAAATTCCCAGCAAGGTTAGAGAGTTTGCTTTGGGTATATTGAAGTGAAAATTGCAAAAAGGTACAGTGCTATATTTAAAGAGCTTGCATTCTAGTTCATCAGGATCAAGTTATATGTGACTGTAAAAGCATCTTTGAACGCTATGATTGAGATCTTCCTTCTGTTTTTTATAACTTGCAGCAACTTTGGCAGGATGTGTATGGGAGAGGCCCAGAGTAGGACCATAGCACAGAGGAAGGGGGCATTTAGTCCCTCCCCTGCTGTTTTTCTCTATGAAAAGTGCCTATTCCACTCAACTGTTTTTACAAATAGGCAGGGCACTCCTAAATAATTGCATTGCAGTCTGGACTAGGGCAATGGGACCCTAGCACTCTCTGGTTTCTGCCACAGATGCAACCTGCATGAAACTGCTTGTGCAAGAGGGATGGTGTTAGTTAGCAGCCTAGAAGCTGTATTTGTAAGAGGAGTTGCTCACCTAGCAAGCCACCTGCTGAAGCGGACAGCCCCTTGCTGTTCACCACATAGAAGCCGAGATGATCCCGCTGCAGAGCCATGGGGTGACTGTAGCGATGCAGGAGAACCAGGAACTGCACTTCGTGACCAATCCATACGGTGACGTTGGCTTCAGGCCACACAGAAATTGCCAGCTGGGGCTTGTGGATTACAGCCCGCTGGGCAAAGGGCAACACCAGCTCACCTTCACCGTGGAGCGTGATGCCCTTCCGTGTTACGTTGACCACATAGCCAACTCGAGGGTGTTCCACTACCATGGTTATGGCATCAAAGTAGGTGCGGGGACGCTCCTCGTGACCTGGCCTGAAAGGGGCCCCCATTAAGTGCCCGTTGACAGACAACCCTGGGGAGCAAAGGAAGGCAGCACTCTGTAATGAAAGAACAGTCTTTCCGTTTCCCCACTTCCCACCTAGAGGGAGAAGGCACAGAACCCGGGTGTTCCCCAGAGGTGGGGAAGCTGTGGGCCTCCAGTACAAGTCCCATCATTCCTGGCTACTGGTGAGACTGGCTGGTGCCAGTAGGAGTTGGAGTCCAACAACTGAAGGGCCACAGGGTTCCCATGCCTGCAAGTCTAAACCAGCCCACTAAACCAAAACGGCCATACCACACCGAAAACACTCTTATAATGCTCTTAACAGTCCTACTGCCCCCCCAAAAAATCATAGGAACTGTAGCTTGCTAAGGAGGCTGGGAACTTTAAGTGTGAAAGGTCTCAGCACTGTTAACAGCTACAGTTCCCAGAATTCTTTGGGGTAAGCCATACCTGTTGGTATAACTGCTTTCAATGCATCTAAACAGGAACATATCTCCTTACTCTCAGGATTTGTCAACTAGCTAAAATTCTCTCTTCCTGCCCAGTTGCTAGAATTTGAGAGTACAAAATAGAGTGGTAGATTGTGTATCTAAATTAATTTCCCTTTTTATAATATGTAGATTTTGTGTGTGCGCGCTCTGCCATTTTTTGTTTGTACTTGCTTCCCAGCAGAGATGAAAAGCACTTTGTAGTGTACAAAGGCACTGAGTCCTAGATCCATTTTTAACAGAAGTTGATTCTCTTGACAAATTATCTGCACATCCTCAGAGGCACTGTCGGATTCTTTAAAAGATGTGCAGGTTGGATGGAGAAGGGTGGGTAGACACACTGCATATGCTTGCAGGCACATGTTAAAAGGTAAAGGGAAAGGTACCCCTGACTGTTAGGTCCAGTCACGGGCGACTCTGGTTGCGCGCTCATCTCGCTCTATAGGCCAAAGGAGCTGGCGTTTGTCCGCAGACAGCTTCCTGGTCATGTGGCCAGCATGACTAAGCAGTTTCTGGCGAAACCAGAGCAGCGCACAGAAATGCCGTTTACCTTCCCGCCGGAGCGGTACCTATTTATCTACTTGCACTTGACGTGTTTTTAAACTGCTAGGTGGACAGCAGCTGGGACCGAACAATGGGAGCTCACCCCGTCGCGGGGATTTGAACTGCCGACCTTCCAATTGGCAAGCCCTAGGCTCTGTGGTTTAGACCACAGCGCCACCCGCATCCCTTGCAGGCACATGTACCTGGCTTGAAATGTCAAAATTATTGAAAACAATAATTTTGTTCTTGGAACCCTCTGGGTTAGTTCAGAACAAGCCCAACCCATGTTGATCAGAAGGCACTGCAGCCCTTACCTGTTGCAGGGTCGCTCACCAAGCGCAGGACATCACCTGAGCATCCATCCAGAGTAAAGCACAGGTTCCCCAGTGAATGTGGCAACCTTACTACAAAGTGAGGGTCTCCATCCACTGCAAGGAAAAACAGACAAGGATGTAAGATACTAAATTTAAAAAGGAGGGAGGCATGGGAATCTGCATGGCTGGGAATAAGATGGCCTTACCCCAGGAGGAAAAAGTGAAGAAGCCAGGGTCAGATGAACCTACGAAGGAGCCTGGAAGGAGAGATGGAAGGAGCAGCTTTAGATCTACCGGTCATTAAGCATCGCTCTCAACATATCTGGGCAGCAAGTATCATCACACATCTAATTTGGGGGCCAAGGTAGGCTCTGCCTCTTTGCCTAGCAACTAACCCAAAGGACTTTGGATCAGCTGTCTTGGCCCATATATAGGCTGCTGCAGTGCAGACGTTGAAAAGGATCGGCCAGTCGGGATCAAGATGTTTATTTTGAAAATGCTCACCTCCCCACCACCACCACCTTGGGCCAAGGCAGGGCAAAAGAGGGCAAAACATGGCAGGTGAGGAAGGGTGGATTCAGAATGAAATATTGGCAGGTGGTGGTTGAGCCAAGACAAAACAAAGGCAGATACAGGCCATGGGCAAACCCAGACTTGAGTGGCTTTTCGGATTCCGTTTCTGTCCGACATAAGACCTCGCTGGACCCACCAGTTATCAGCCCTGCTGCCCTTATGCACCCATCCTGCAGGGATGTACCTGAATCACCATCCGGTTCTTCTAAGAAGTCTGCAAAGGAAAGTCTATTTTCAGAGGAGTCGGGCAATGGACACCCTTGGAAGCAATCCTCCCCTGGTACCACTGCCCTCCACCCCCTTTCCCAAGCGGCTGAGCCCAGCCCAGCTTTTCTCTGAATCCCTTCAGTTGTCGTTGCTAATAGAGTTATCTGTTCCTGCAGAACCCAAGAGAGTCACTGAAACGTCGGTGGTGCTTGTACTGTTGCTTTGCAGCCAGAAGCAGGCAACTACAATGGGCCTGCTTGGAAGGCCACAACAACTTCCCAAATACATAAAGGTAAGGTAAAGGGACCCCTGACCATTAGGTCCAGTCGTGACCGACTCTGGGGTTGCGCGCTCATCTCGCATTATTGGCCGAGGGAGCTGGCATATAGCTTCCAGGTCATGTGGCCAGCATGACAAAGCCGCTTCTGGCAAACCAGAGCAGCACATGGAAACGCCGTTTACCTTCCCGCTGTAGCGGTTCCTATTTATCTACTTGCATTTTGACGTGCTTTTGAACTGCTAGGTTGGCAGGAGCTGGGACCGAGCAATGGGAGCTCACCCCGTCACAGGGATTCGAACCACCGACCTTCTGATCAGCAAGCCCTAGGCTCAGTGGTTTAACCACAGCGCCACCTGGGTCCCATATCAGTTTGAATTTATCTTGAGCAGCTTTCAAGTTTTATACAAATGCTAGTAAATGGCGCTTGCATTCTGTAGGCAAAGAGCAATGATTTCTGGCCCCTCCCCACAAATCCATGCCTGAACAGGATTTACACATACACTTCTGTAAGATATTGAGCTTGGCTTGCTTGGTGCTGGAATTGCTGGTCATTGCTAATAGAGCTATCTGTTCCTGTAGAACCCAAGACAGAAAATTATTGTGCTGTGTTTTGAGTGCTGGATACAAAGAAGTGGCCCATTTTCAGGCTTTGGGTAGTAGGTATGGCTTGGGGGCTTTATGTATATTAAATTTCAGCTTTCTGGTTAGCCTGAAAGTGGTATGAGCAAGGTGTGTGTGTGTGTGTGTGTGTGTGTGTGTGTGTGTGTGTGTGTGTTTGTACTTCTTGCCTCCCATTTCTATGGAGAGGCTTTAAAATGTCCCCATTTCAGGCTTTTCTAGTAATCACAAATTGTATGCCAAGCCTGAGGTTCTGGAAAGTACTGTTATCATGTACATTCTGAGGCCGAGTGCCACTTTTCCATATGCAAGCTTTCCTTTACCTGATGCCCTTCAGATGTTTTGAATTGCAGCTCCCTTCATCCCTGACCTCTGGCCATGCTGGGTAGGTGCAAAGAGAGTTGCAGTCCTAAACAATTGTAGGGCACCAGGTTGGGGGGAGGCTGCTGCATATTAATATCCATGTGGGATTTCTGTAAAAATAAAAAAAGAAAGAATCGGCAACCTATTATACAGGCAAGGCCCTGTGTTCAAGTCAGTCCTGATTCCCAGCTGAAAAACATCTCTTAACCATCAGAGAGGCAGGAGGACTGAAATCTGAGGAAACCTTTTAAAATAGGAAATAGGATGACCTTACCAGCCCACCAAAGTTCAGAGTGAGTGACTATGATGGCAGAATTACCTGAATAGTCTTCATAATCCAGAGTTCCTGAGGAGAAGACAGACAAAAGTTGAGAGCCTGAACAATTTGGGAGCAGAATGGGAAGAAGATGGCATAGAGCACGGGCAACAAACATGACTCCCTCTAGACATTGCTGGACTTCCACTTCCATCATTCCCAGCCATTGAGCATGTTGACTTGGGCTTGATGGGAGTTAAGAGTCCACCAACATCCCGAATAATGTAGAGCAGCAGCAGGAGATGACCTGGGAGAAAGCCAGACTGCTGGGAAGAGTTAGCAGTGCAAGATGCACAGGCTAGAAGGAAGGAAAGGGGAAGAGGAAGCAATGGGTCCTAAATGAGGAGAAAGATGGTAAAGTTAGAGCACAGGTTAAGGTGGGAGAGACAGAGCAGGGAAGAAAGAGACCACACCGTTGGTTCTTGGGATGGTAGCACCAAATGCTGGTAGAGCCAAAGAGTTGTTAAAGACCTATGAGTGTTGAACCAAGCCAAGTTCCTTCTCAAGCAAGACCCGTAGCCCACCCAGTGCTTGGCAGACCAGTAGCGTGACAATTGGATTAAGGATCCTGGAAGTGAGGCAAGTGTTGGCCAGGTGTAGAAGAGGTTGCAGATGTCAGAGGAAGGCTGAAACATTTCCTTGCACCTACCTGCATGTCCCCGGGGTGTCACGAAACTATACACAGCCGGCGGGTTCAATGACTCCACATATTCTGTGTCCTGGTCGGTGGCTGAGCGTAGCTCGGACTCCCCAGGCAGCAGGAGGAGGCTGATGTCTGGCGCAGGGGTGGTGCTACCAGGAATCCTGCTTTTACTCTCCAACTCTGCTCCCAGAGTCACTAAGGATGTAGCTGTAGCCCAAGGGATGGTACTATTCCATGGGGGCTTGTCAGTGTGCATCTCTGTGGCTGCCCCACCTTTGGGAGTTGTTGTCTTACTCCAGGGAACGTTCCCTGACTCCACCTTGGCAGTACTTGCCTGCCAGCTGGTAGGCATGTGGTGCTCGTTGACAGGGTTTGGTGTCGTCTCCTGCTGCTCCCAGGAACTGGAGTGACCCCCTAGGACCTTGGCACTGCCAGGCGGGTGCACTGTCGTGGGAGGCCTGCCGTGCCCTGTGCTGGCGGTCCCTACCAGGACCTTGGAAACAGCTGTTCCTCTAGTCTCCAAAACAGAGTGTGGCTGAAGCGTGACCTTAAGCCTCCCAGCTCTGGTGGAGCTGGGCTTTGAGGGTTTGATGGGCGGCTTGGTTCCCCTTGGGGAGGCTGTGGCTCTGGGTGGTTTAGCAGACCCACGGATGACAGCAGGAGTCAGAGACATGGCAGTCACTCCTGGAACTGGTGTGGCAGCTTTGGCAGTTTTGGTGTAACCGGGAGCAGGAGGCACTGGGGAAATGAAGGCAGTGGTGGGAGTGACAGCAGTAATGGCAGCAAATGGTGGGGACGTGACTCTGGCTGCTTTAGTAACTCTAGCTGCTGCCACTGGGACCAGGGGAGTGGGAGCAGATCCTGGCCTTGCTGTGGCCTTTGGGGATTTTGCAACCATGGGGACGCTGGTTGCTCCAAGGGTAGGTGTGGCTTTCGCCACTTTAGATAGCCCCGATGAAGCAGAAACCCCCAAAGTTGTGGGGGTGGCCTTGAGCGCTCCGGTCACCCCAGGAGGGCTGGTAGTAGCTTTGGGTGGCCGGCCCTTCTCTCTGTCCTCATCTGGCCGCACCACAATCAGGGAGGTGACGGGGGTGACAAAGTTGTACTTGAGTGACAGGTTGGTGGCCTTTTCAGTCAGCAGGCGGCGGGCGGCTGTGTCATTGGCTCGGAACCGGGCCTGCAGCAGGTCCTGAATGGTGAAGTAGGCCCAAAGCCTCTGCACAAAGCGACTGATCTTGTTGGCATCCCCAAAGCAGCCAAAGGGAGCAGCTTCAGTGGTGTTGGCAGAGATGTCGTTTTCCTGGCTCAGCGGGCCCTCCTGGCCATGCCCCGTGGTGCGTACCCGCAGCTCTGATGCCCCTGGCTTCACCCGCCCAGCCACAACCAGCTCGGAGCCCAGGAAATAGTTGGGGAACAGGTTCTGGGTGAGGTCTTGTGCCATCCCGTCCAGGTAGGCCAGCTCCACATCATACAGCAAAGGGCTGGCGATCTCGTCGTAGAAACCCTTCAGCTGCAAAGTGGCATCGGCTTCCTCGTAGATGCGCCGAGCGACGCCGCGGTTCTCTAGCGACAGGCGCCTCAGCAGCCCGTAGTCCGCATCGTCACCGAAAGCCAGGCCGAAAAGCGAGGTGGTGCCTTTCAGAGCCTGCTGAGCGTTGGAGAGAATGCGGCTGCCAGCCGTCACGCCTGAGGTGGGCTCGCCATCTGTCAGGAAGATGATCAGGGGGATTCTCTGTTCCTTCACAACTTTCCCCGCCGCTGGAGAGCTCCGGTTGAAGACGGAGGCGGCAGCAAGCAGAGCTGCGTTGATATCAGTCCCTAGGGAGCAGAAGGCCCGGGGAAATCAGAAGACAGGACTCCTAGGTTTTCTAGGAAGAACAGTGGTGTCTAAAGGAAGGGGTAGACCCAGAGAGGGCTATGAATCGGGTCTCCTGTGTCACACCCAAAGGGGAGAATTTGGGTTCTAGAAAGCGAGTGTTGGGCAGCTTTGATCTACCACAGTTTCGGCTAACTGTGTGTAAGAATGGGGAGGGCAGAGCTCAAGAGAGCAAATATGCATAGCTGCCAAGTCTCCCGTTTCCCCCGGGAAATCCCCATTTTTCCAGCTGTTCCTAGCTGAAAAAACAGATTTTTTTTGTTTCCCTCCGGTTTATTCTGGCGCAGCGGCCATTTTGGAACTGGGCGGAGCATGCTCAGAAGCTACTTTTGATGCTGCTCTGCCCAGTTCCAAAATGGCTGCAGTGCGACTTCTGGCACGGCGGCCATTTTGGAACTGGGCAAAGCAGCATCAAAAGTCACCCAGTTCCAAAATGGCGGCAGTGCTACTTCCTGTCTGCTATTTCCAGTCCAGTCCCTTATTTCTCTGACAGCAACTTGGCAGGGATGAATATGGAGCATTCTTCCCAATACCCCAAATGGCTGTTTGTGTGGTTGACTCCAGGACCAGCACACCAGCAACCCCCACCCCCCAGCAAGCAATTATCCTGGCCAGCCCAGAACTCACATCCATCCGCTTCCATCTTGCTGACATAGTCCTTGGCCTTCCGGATATTCTGAGGAGTAGCTTGGATGGAATGGCTGGGCATCCACACATTCACAGTGTCTGAGAAAGTCACAATGTTGAAGTAGTCATCTTGGTGGAGGTCGCTCAGGATGACATGCATGGCCTTTTTGGTCTGCGGAACAAAACTTCCCTACATAAAACATCTGCTTAAGTAAATGCTGATCCATGTTTCCCAAGCTGCAAGGGGCTGCTGTTTGAACCTTTCCAGACACAGGTCCATGCAACTTATCTGCAGTTCAGCGTTAATGGCTTGTGAAGTGCACAGCACTCGCCTCCTTGCATATTGTCCCCAAGAAGGTGCCATATGCAAAGAGTTCCAAGTTCAGAATAATTTTAGTATTATAGTAGCTATGCTTAATGAGTCAAAGCAGGCAATGACTGCCACACATAATTTACTTACTTACTTCTTTATTAACATTTTACCTCACCCTTCCTCCCAAAAGGAGCCCAGGGTGGCAAGCAACAAATACAGTGGTACCTCGGTTTATGAACACAATTGGTTCCAGAAGTCTGTTCATAAACTGAAGCGAACTTTCCCATTGAAAGTAATGGAAAGTGGATTAATCCGTTCCAGACGGGTCCGCGGAGTACTCAACCTGAAGCGTACTTAACCCAAAGCATGGGTGTAATTGGTTCCGGAAGTCTGTTCATAAACTGAAGCGAACTTTCCCATTGAAAGTAATGGAAAGTGAATTAATCCGTTCCAGATGGGTCCGCGGCGTTCGTAAACTGAAAATTCGTAAACCGAGGTGTTCATAAACCGAGGTTCCACTGTACAATTAAATTTTAATTTATTTATTTTAAAAAATTAAGAACATCTAAAAACATTTTAAAACAGTCACAGAAAGGGTGAAAAGTGACTTTTCTCTCCCCCTCTTCCCCACAAAAGCTTCTCTTGAGGTTTACATTGCTGAATGGGGCAGGCTGTGGTGCAGCAGACCAAATGGGAAGAGAGAGATTTGCTGAAAATTGGGAGGAGCTTCTTCCTTTGCACACAGCATAAAAACCTGGTAATGCTCTGACATTATTGAATTGTACTAATGGTTTTGATGAATTTGTCGTTTGCTTCATCAGCTATTGCGTTTGAAATTATTGTGATAGCCTTGTTTGTTGTTTTTAATGCTATTGTTGTGATTATTGTGAGTCACTTTGAGCTCAACATCTGTTGTTGGAAAATATTAAATCAGCTCAGCTCAACATGCGTAGAAGCAACTTCTGGCGCCGCAGCCATTTCAGAATTGGGCAGAGCGGCACCAGAAACATGGCCGCCGGCAGGAGCTGCTTTCCGGGGGATTTACGGGAGATAAATCCATTTGGGAGACCAGCGGGAAACGGTAAGAAAATACGGGGGTTTCCTGGGCAAAACGGGGTACTTGGCAGCTATGCATGTATGCCACCTTGAGGAAGGGTGGGATAAAAATGTAGCAATAATAGTAATAATATGTTCACTTCTGTTTGTCTTCACACAGCCTATTCACACTGACATTCTACCCTTGCATGGCACTGAGCCCAATTCTAGCATATAAGCACCAGGAAATTGGACTTAGGAGATGTGCATCTTGGGAAATAACAACCCATGTTTCCCACCGGTTCCTCCTGGACTATAGCAAATGTGTAGCGGCATCTTACCCATAGAGGCTAGTGGTGCGGGGCGCCAGGGCGCCAAGTTCTGGAGGGTGCCAGGGAAGAGGCGGAAGAGGCGGAGGCCTCTCCCACCTCCGCCATGCTGCACCGAAGCAGCGCCGCGCCCGGAGCCTCTGTCTGCCGTGGCCACCATGGCACGAAGCAGCCAGCTGAGCCGGGAGGTGCCACGTCCAGCCTCCGCCTCTTCCCTGCCGGAGGAGCCGCCCTCCAGCCGCGGCCCGCCTCCTCCAGCCCTGCTGACAGGGAAACGGGGGGGGGGCACCAGAGGGAGCTTTGCACCATGGCGCCAGATATGCTTTGGGCGGCCCTGCACGTGTGCCAACACAAAGACACCAATTTGGGGGAAAGCGGCCCTTCCCGCTTGCAACTTCACCTGTTTCATCTTGGTGCCATACATGGAGCCACTGACATCGATAACAAACACCACGTCCTTCTGTACAGGGGGCAAGCCCCTCGGGGCAAAGAAGTGGACAAAGTAGCCATTGTAGATCTGAGAGAGAGGGAGAGAGAGGGAGGGAGAGAGGGAGAGAGAGGGAGAGAGAGAACGGTCACTCTGGAAAGGGTGCACACTATCATTTAGTCCAGGCTTTCTCAACCTCAGCCCTCCAGAAGTTTTGAGACTACAATTCCCATCATCCCTTACCACTGGGTCTGCTAGCTAGGGATCATGGGAGTTGTAGGCCAAAAACATCTGGAGGGCCGAGGTTGAGGAAGCCTGATTTAATCCCACCCCACCCTACACAAATGCAGAGTGCATTCCCTAAGACCATTGGATGGCGCCTTGTATGCCTCCTTCCGGCAACTCCTACAGCCAAGCTCGTGCCAAATGTATTGCTCTGCTTTCCTTTGGACCACATCAGTGAGGCTGGCAGGGGGTCTTGTCATCTGGGCAGCCCAGGACCTCCACACACACTACCTACGCTTGTGCCCCAGAGAAGTCCCTTTGGTGCTGCTAATGCAGCAAAACCAACACGGGGAAGCAGTTAAGAGTTACTGGTCTCTGCAGCCACAGCAGGCACTGTGATTCTCCAGTGGTTTGACTTCACCCCCAGAAGAAAAAGAAGAAGAGTTTGGATTTGATATCCCGCTTTATCACTACCCTAAGGAGTCTCAAAGCGGCTAACTTTCTCCTTTCCCTTCCTCCCCCACAACAAACACTCTGTGAGGTGAGTGGGGCTGAGAGACTTCAGAGAAGTGTGACTAGTCCAAGGTCAACCAGCAGCTGCATGTGGAGGAGCGGAGACGCGAACCCAGTTCCCCAGATTACGAGTCTACCGCTCTTAACCACTACACCACACTGGCTCCGTTGTCTCTTGAGACAGATGGATGCCAACAACAAACCTGTGGATCTCCAGAGGATCTCCTGTGGATCTCCAGAGGTTGCTGGGTTTAAAATCCCACCATCCCTGGCCATTGTGCATGCTGGCTGGGACTGATGGTAGTTAGAGTCCAACAATAGTGGGAAGACAACAGACTATCCCTGCTGTTGCATTAGCAGCTTCTAAGGAAAGGTAGCTGGGGATGGTAATTATCTTCCTCTCCTACAAGCACAACTGCAGAAAAAATGTGAAAGATGTGGTATTGGGTGCAGAATTTGGCTTCCTAATAATCTCACCGTCCTTCCTTTCTTTCAAGCAAGTTTTTATCTCTCATGCGTAACAGGAAGATTTGTATGGGCCTTACAGAATTATCAGAAGAATTACCAGGGCTAAATAAGATTGCCCGGTGTAACTGTGCCGCATGCAGAAACTGAAACACGGAGAATACTGTAAATGGAAAGTACTTTATAGAGACATTCATTTGCATAAGTTATCCAGATTGCATGGTCCTGCTTTTATAGAAGCAGGACTTATTTTGAACCAAGTACTCACAGTCCTGCCTGCTTGTGACCTTCTAGAGCAGGCATCCCCAAACTGCAGCCCTCCAGATGTTTTGGCCTACAACTCCCATGATCCCTAGCTAACAGGACCAGTGGTCGGGGAAGATGAGAATTGTAGTCCAAAACATCTGGAGGGCCGAAGTTTGGGGATGCCTGTTCTAGAGGCATCTGACTGACAAGTTTCGCAACACAGCTGGACTAAGCAGCCATTCAATTTGATCCAACAAAGCCATTCTCATGCTCGCATTGGTCCCTGCCTGGATCCCTCTGTATCACAGTCTGTGTTACCCTTTCTAAGGCAGTCCTGAAGCCCCAAATGTTCCATCTAGTCTCAGTTCTGGTTGGGTAGTCCTTTCCCTAACCTGCACGTCTCCTGCAACATCCGGCATGGTCACGTCATACTGAACCACAAAATCACCCATGATTCCTGAGCTGGAGAACTCCGCCTGCTCTTGCGGGGTTGGGGTGAAAACAATCCAAGCACAGTGTGTTCCTTTCTCCACCCGAGTAGATGGTGGCACATCAGCATCACCTGAAAGGAAATGGCAAATGCATCTGTGGTGTGGACGAGGTTGAGGGCAGCTGGCTCACCCATGCATGAGAGCAACAGCACGGAATGAACTCAAGTGTGTGGATCAGCCTTTATAGACCTAGCACTACGGACAGAACTTCCAGATCCTTTTAACTGGGCTCAGGGCTCTTCCACACTTCCGCTTGTCCCAAGCCTAGAAAGCAAGGGTCCGAGAGGTTTTCCGCTTGCCCTGTGCTTTCTGGGCATGGGTCTGAGTGGTTTTCTGTTTGCCCGACCACTTTCCTCGGGAAAACCCACTCTTTACCGCAGTATCAGAGCAAACATCAATCAGCAGAAAATCCAGTTGATGTTTGCTCTGGTTCAGCAGTAAAGAGCAAGTTTTCCCAGGGGAAAGAGGTGGGAGAAGCGGAAGTGTTGCACATGCGTGTGCGAATCATCCCCAAGACTTGGAATCTACAGGTCCTGTTTTTCATGAAAACTGAGCAGCAGTTCCCAGGTGTATCTATCTGCCTTTGCTGAAAGCCTAAGATTTTGGGAGCAAAAGCTACACAACCAACACACCCAAATCTGCAATTCACCTCCTCCTATGTTACAACTGTGGCGAAAGCAGGTGGCGTCACAACACAAGAGTGTACCGCAGTGCTCTGGAACCTGCTTAAACCTGGACAGCCGGCTGATCATCAAAGCAAGAGATAATAATTAAGCACACTGGATAAATGTATTATCCTTTTCTTTTTACAAAAAAGACCAAAAGTGACGCTTATCTGGCAGCCCCCCTGACCATGCAGCCGGAGGAGAACTCCATACCTTGAAGGGTGTTGGTCAGCAGTCGGCTCGTGCGGAGTGGCAGCACATGGACGTAGCTGATGCCGGTGCGCTCGGAGATGTTCACCTCCACGCTGAGGTTCCTTACCACCTGATGGGGCCGGATGCTGATGGCATGCTGGTACTTGCCCAAATGGCGCTGCAGCAGCTCTTCGTAAGTCAGCTCAAAGGTCACCTTGCCCCCTGCCTCCACGCTGGCCGACACCCTGAATTTTTCCGTTTCTCGGTCCCTGGGAAATGTCACTCAATAGCAGGTTATCGGATATGATGTTTGCTCTTTGAGAACCCACTCGGCAGGAGCCCTGCACTTGTGGCAAGCCCGCTCATTATCAATCTCAACTGGTTGCGTGAACAATTCCGCACAAGCACAGAGCAGGCTGCAATTGGGCATGCTTTCAAAAAATCTTCCTGAAGGGGGCTGAGTGGTGGGTGTCATTGACTACCTCTCTCCTTTGCATGCTTCCAAACAGATTCTGAGCCTGGACCAGCCAGCCGGCCGGCTCAGCCCTCTCCCTTGACCGTCCCATTCTCCCTTCCACCAGGTTTTCCATTCCCATTCCCCCAAAAGTCAGCCACCATTTTGTGGACACTGAGCATGCTCTGTCCTCCTTGGGCTGCTCTGTGGTCCTTAAGATCTCCCCCCCCCCACACGAGTTTTTTTTTTGGTACTTTGGCAAACCTTGAGGTTTCCCCAAGCCTGCTGATGCTTCATTAATATACTGTATATTCCTGCATATAAGACTACTTTTTAACCCAGGAAAATCTTCTCAAAAGCCGGGGGTTGTCTTATACGCCGGGTCGTATTTCTTATACGGCGAGTATATCCCAAACTCTATATTTTAACTGGAAAAGTTGAGGGTCGTCTTATACGCCCAGTCATCTTATACGCTGGAATATACGGTACTCATTTTTATCCACTTTAGGTACACTTTATATGCATTTCTGTATGCTTTATTTGCTTGGAGAATTGCAAGGCAAAACTCAGAGAAGTGTGGATTTTGAATTGTGGCGTTGCTTCGGAAAGTTTGAATCAGGAAGGTTCTCCTTTAAATGCAAACAGAATCAAATATCTCCCCCACCCCAAGTTCCAGTCCTTATGCAGTCAGAACAGCTTTATCCAGACTTGTGAGGGGATGGCAGAATCCACAGGTCTGCAAAAGGACAAACATTCATTCTTCAGGGGGGAAAGCACTTGGGTGGCACCTCCCCAAACAGCTGAATGGAGCATGCTCAGTGGGAATGGAATGCTGGTGGTGAGCAGGGGATGGTCTGGGCTATCTGAGAAGAGGGCTTGGCTACCCGGAAGCGCTTCACACTGCAACATTTTGTTGCAGGTTCCACCAATTGGTCTCTGTTGTTTCAGAGCAGAGTCGTGGAGGTTACACTTCTCACATGTGAGATTTGAGCTGTGTGCACATGAAAGGCCCCTAGCTATCTCTGGAGGAGGGCAAAGGTTGCATGGCAGGAGGGTCTCTTACTTGGTGCCAACATGAGCTGCTGTCTTTCCCTGCCTGCGGGCTTCATCATACATCTTCTTTGCCTGGTGCTTCTCCTTCACCTCAGCCACATAGATTTTCTCATTAATGGTCCTGGTATGGACAGGGAAAAAAAGTCACCCATGACTCCTTGTAGACTCTGCTAATACCATGAGTACAGATGAGATCAAAAGGAAACTATAAAAAGTGACTTGCTGTTTTAAATATAGATCTGTGAACAGGTAAAGGGGACTGAGAACAACAGATGTCAGAATTGTTCTGCACTTCACGCTCTTTACAAAACAGGATGTGGAAAATAATACTGCTAGCTTCCGAGCATGGTAGCTCTAGTTTCCCCAAAAAAATCTTCCTGAGCTGGGGAGATAGAGAGGCGCTCATTTGTGCCAGGACTCACCAGAGCACAACTCTGGCATCTGTTTTCAATGCCAGAGATCAACCCTGAAATATATAGTTGGTTGAGTGTGGGAGAGATGAGATTGACAGCAAGCTTCAAAGGTCTGTGATTGGCTCTATTCAATAGGAAATTGTGCAAAGAAACCCCAGTATATTGGAAGAACGAGTGCCAAGGCAACATTTTTACACCTTGGAATAATCAGAGATAAAGGAGCTCCTATGGAATGATCCCATGTAGCCTCAAACACTAGGATGGAGTTGGCAGTAGTGAACTTACCTTTCCCCACCCCCCCACACCAATTGAACGTCTGGAAGCTTATATGAAGACTCCACTGAGTACACACATCAGGGATGAGAGACCTGTGGCTCAGCAGGTGCTGTTGCACTTCCACTCCCATTGCTGACCATACCGGTAGTACCTGCGGGGTGGAGCTGATGGGAGCCCAAGAACATAAGGCGAGCCTCCTGAAGTAGGCCATCTAGTCCAGCATCCTGTTCTCACAGATGCTGGTGGGAAGGAAGCCCACAAGCAGAACGTGAGCACTAGGCCCTCTCCCCTCCTGTGGTTTCCAGCAAATGGTATTCAGAAGCATTACTGTCTCCAGCCATGGAGATACGAGCACAGCCATCATGGTTAGTAGCTATGGATATTTCCTTCCTCCATGAATTTGTCTAATCCTCTTTTAATGCCATCCAGGTTGGTGGCTATTGCTGCCTCTTGTGAGAACGTTCTGTTTTGTTGGATGTCCCTGAGAGAGGGAGAAAAACTTTATTCTCCGCTTTCTCCACGCTAAGCATGATCTCATGTCACTTCTGGATCCCAGCAGTTTCCCACCTGACCCACACTTTCTAGGCACAGTTGATTTCCCCCCTGCCCTGCTCCTTTCCAAGGAAAAACCTGGACAAATGACAATCCAGGGGAAACCTGGATATTCTCCGACCGATGGAGAACCCCATAAGGGCAGATTTTTGCTTATTACAAGAGCTAAAGAGAGGTTTATGTGAAGAGCTTAGGAATAGGCATGCTGCTCCTGCCCCTGTGCTCAGGGTAAGAGGCATCTCTTTGAAACAGCCTCCCACCACCCAGCAAACCCATCCTCTGCAATTACGGTAAAAGACAACCTCATTTGCCATGGCAGGGAAGGAAAACAAACTTCCCACAGCAGCTTGAACAAGCCTTGCCTGTGTTCCAGGGCCTGCAAGCAGGCGGGCCCAAGAGGAGGCACCGCCAGAATCAAGCAGTCTCCTCTGCCGCCACGTTTTCTTTGGCTGCTGGGACAATCCTCAGCCTTATCCCCAAGGATGCTCCTGCCCATTCAAGGGAGCTTTCTTCTCTGTGCTCCATTGTGAGGGGCTTGAGGAGGTTACATGAGGAAGTGGGAGGGGCTGGTGTGTGTCTGATGGGGAGCTGGGCAGAGAAAAATCTAGCTCGGGAGTTCTGGAACATCACTTGTCCGCTTTCCCCAGGGCACAGTGCAGGCTTCCTCACTTCTTGCAGCTCTGCAAACAGCTCTGTTCTTTCTCAGACCAACCACTGTCAGATTTCTGTGGTTTGGCTTCCTCTGCCTTTAACAGCTGTTTGCTCTGTAGACATGAGACAGGTGATCATGATTACCTCCATGCTGTGAACAACTTCACCTAACTCCTGCAGATCAAACAGCTGTGAAAAACACAGGAACAGTGTGTGTGTTTTTTTAAAAAAAATATTTGATTGGCATACCTGATGGTCAAGGGCTGCCCCCTCCAACCACATTCCATTACACTTATACTGAATGGGCCTTCTAAACTCCTTATCTTCTTTCTCCTTCTCTTCTTCGTGTTTACTTTCCTCATCCAACTCTTTTTCTACCTGTTATTATTCACACATTACTCTATGCCTCACCCTCAGCACATGTCTGCAGGGAATTCTCCATTGCAGGGTGTGCTGAGCTGGTCTGGAGGCCTAAGAAGAGGTACTTCCAGCTTTACGCTACTTTGTGGGTAGGATTCAAGTACTGTATATTGGACTGGTCATGTTGTTCAGATGTCTGATTATTGTCTTCCAAAGCAACTACTCTATTCCCAACTGAAGTATAATGCCAGTGACAACAAAAGAGGTTTAAAGATGCTCTCAAGACAAACCTAAAAAAAAAAAAAAGTAGTATAAACACCAACAATTGGGAAACACTGGCCTGCAAGGGCTCCGATTGGAGAATAGCCTCTACCAAAGGCATCATGGACAGAAGCACAAATTCAGGAAGAAAGGGAAAAATGAGCTATGAGGAAGGTACGTTTGGCAAATCCTCATCGTGGTCAACTCCCACCCGGTAACCTATGTCCCCACTGTGGAAGGATGTGCGGATCCAGAATTGGCCTCCACAGTCACCTATGGACACATCGTTAAGACCATATTCATGGAAGACAATTTTACTTGGCTATGAGTGATCGCCAAGGAAGAAGAATTGACTGTGGACCTCTAAGGTCTCGAGCAGAGCTCCTTTCCTTGGACCATTTAAATAAGGGCAGTCCAACATGAGGCCCAAGTAGGGTTGCCAGACTCAATAGAGGACAGGACTTCTGTGCCTTTAATTGCCCTGCTCTCTTTTGAGTCTGGAAACCTTAAAGAGAAACCAGCAGACCCTTTGTTTAATTTCCAAGCAAAGGGTCTGCTGGTTTCTCTTTAAGGTTTCCAGACTCAAAAGAGAGCAGGGCAATTAAAGGCACAGAAGTCCTGTCCAGTATTGAGTCTGGCAACCCTAGGCCCAAGGGTCACATGCCCTTTCTGCCCTTTCTGGAGGGCCTCAGCAACATCTGACACACACCCCAGCCCTTGTGCCACCTTCCCAAAGCTGGGTAAGAAGGTGCTGGGCTTTGGGAAGGAGGTGTAAGGGTTCTAACAGGTCCTAGAGTCCTCATTCCTCCTTCCCAAAGCCTAGTTAGTGCTTGTCCAGCTTTGGAAAGAAGGTTGGAAGGGCTCTAGGACCCTACCAGAGCATTGCACATCCTTCCCAAAGCCCAGCTCTTTGCTTAGCTGGCTTTAGGAAGGCAGCGTGAGAGCTGGGAGGGGGGCTTCAAATTTTGGGCAGTGTGCATGGGTTCTGTGTCAAAGTGCTGCTGCGGCCCACTTGGTATGGAAAGTTGGAGCACCCTGTTTCAAATGGAAACACTAGGGATTGAGCCTGGGACCTTTTGCATGCAAAGTTTGTGCTCCACCACTGAGCTACATTCCTTTCAGTCCCATAAAATTATGGCTCTGTCATGGTGCCTTCCGCTAGCTCAGACTCACATGGTAAAGTTGGAGATGAAGGCCGAACTGGGCAGGTCCAGATCAAAGAAAGCTTCTTTTGCCTCTGCGTGTGGGTTGGTCATGAAAGTCCACACCTGGGTGGAGGCATAGCGAGACACTATGGTTGAGCGCACCAAGAAACTGGAAATGATGAGCTAAAGAGAAAACCAAAAGGAGAGTCAGAATGAATATCAGCCATAAGGAGCCCTCTGAGAAGCGTTACCTGGATCATTTGTGAGGTAGGTGGACTTGAAGAAAATAACCATGAAAACCCTCCAAGTAGGACCAAACCCTCTTGCCACACCTGCTTTGTGTGGGGCCCCAGCTGCACAGAATAGAGCTGGATTGTGGGTGGAGAGGTGGGAAACAGCTCCGACTACAGCCTTTCAAGCCAGAATAAAACAAGATTTATTCATGCAGACAGTAATATCTATCATTTGATTACTGATTGATCAAGTTCATAAAAAATCAGCATTTGCGGGTAGCCCTTAATTATAAGCCATTCCTTCTTCTAAAGTTTTAATGGTAAGTCAGGCATGTCCAAAGTCCGTTTCGGGGGGGGGGGGGTCTAATCCAGCCCACCGGTTGGTTTACTCTGCCCCTGTGGCAGTTTATTTCCTGGGGTAAAATCCTAAAACAGGGGCCAGCAAACTTTTTCAGCAGGGGGGCTGGTCCACTGTCCCTCATACCTTGTGGGGGGGGGCGGACTATAGTTTGAAAAATAATAATGAAAGAATTCCTATAAATAACCCAGAGATGCAATTTAAAGAAAAGGACACATTCTACTCATGTAAAAACATGCTGATTCCCGGACTGTCTGTGGGCCGGATTTAGAAGGCGATTGGGCTGGATTCGGCCCCCGGGCCTTAGTTTGCCTACCCATGTCCTTAAAAAACCTCAACAACTTCAATCCTAAAAAAAGGTCAACAACTTTGGCTGGCCCTTTGGTCAGCCCTCACGGCCCTTCACTTCATCAAATCTGGCCCTCTTTGAAAAAAGTTTGGACGCCACTGTGGTAAGTACTTGACTCCAGACAAAACAGGTTGTGTTGTGTTCCCCCTTTCTTAGCTACCGTATTTTCAATCCCCAAGAGACACTCAGTTACGCAGATAAAATTATGGCTTGTATCCGTCTTTGTTTATATTGTTTTATTGCATTAGTTTGTTTTCTGTATTGGTTTTAAATTTGATTTTAAGGGGAGGGGTCAATTTTAGTTTGTAATTTTCTGTCTTTGTATTGTTTTACTGTATTTTTTGATTTACATAGGTTTTAGGGAGGGATTTTTAGTCGGGTGTGGGAATCTGTTAAATTTTAGTGTATTTGTAATTTTTATTGTTTTTGGTTTTATTGTTTTATTGTGTTTTTTGTGTTTTTCTTTTGTTCTGTTCTTTGCTGTTTTTACAGAGGTTTTATTTTGTTTTTAAGGGGAGGGGTCAGGGCTGCCCGGGAGGGGGTCCCAGCAAGCAAAATGGCTGGGGCAGATTCCACAGGGGGTGATGCACTGGGACAACCGATCTCAGTGGTCACGGGTAGGAGGAGGAGTTACGCTAAGACCAGACCATGTCATTACCGAGGAGGCAGACTTAGTCGTTGTCTGGGGACTATCCCTGCCTCCGGGTCTGGTCCTGACCGGACGGATATTGGAATCAGCAAGGGATACCCACATGACCTGAAGGTGCTGCTGTGCAATGCCAGGTCGATGATGAATAAGACCACTGCCATTCACGACCTGATTGTGGATGGAGGATTTGACCTGGCATGTGTGACAGAGACCTGGTTGGATGAAGCCGATGGGCCCGTTCTTGGCGCTGCTTGTCCACCAGGTTTCTCTTATGCACAGCAACCCAGGCCATCTGGGCGGGGAGGGGGGGGTTGCAGTGATTTTTAGGAAGTCATTAGTTTGCACCAGGCGTCCTATTGGTAAGACGGAGTTTTCTGAGTGCATGTTCTGGAAGTTGGGCAATAGGGGCAGTACAGGATTCCTTTTGGTGTACCGACCTCCCCGCTGCACCAAGGATTCCCTGCCCGAGCTGCTTCAGGTCGTGTCGGATGTGCTCCTGGAGACACCTAGCTTGGTTGTCTTAGGGGATTTTAACATCCATGCCGACACGACCTTACAAGGAGCCGCTCGGGACTTCGTGGAAAGCATGGCCACCATGGGGCTGTCCCTGAATAAGTCTGGCCCAACTCATAGCCGCGGACATGCCTTGGACTTGGTGTTCACCTCTATGGATGTTGGTGATCTGACATTAAGTAAAAGCGAAACAAAAGAAGTGCCATGGTCAGATCACTTTCTGGTGCAACTGGACTTCTCCGCAACCCTTCCCCTCTGCAGGGAGGTGGGACCGATTCGGATGGTCCGCCCCCGCTACTTAATGGATCCAATTGGCTTCCAGAGAGTGGTAGGGGATGTTTTATCCCATGTCGATGGCCTTTCAGCTGATTCCCTGGTGGCCCGCTGGAATGCGGAGTTAACCAGCGCTATTGACTGTCTGGCTCCGAAGCGCCCTCTCAGATTGCATGGAGCCCGGACAGCCCCGTGGTTTTCCCCGGCGCTGAGGGCGATGAAACAGTCGTTGAGACGGCTAGAGCGCCGGTGGCGGAAAACTCATTTTGAATCAGACCGGACACGGGCTAGAGCTCAACTTCGAGCCTACCAAGTGGCAATGGCGACAGCGAAGAGGACCTTCTTCACCGTCTCCATCGCATCTGCAGAAAACAGCAGCAGGAGACTCTTCCAGGTGGTTCGCAATTTAGCGGAACCACCTGCTCCATCCGGGCCCAGTACGGGCCACATGATCTCCTGCAATGATTTTGCAAAGTTTTTTGCAGATAAAGTCGCTCAGATTCGGGAAGAGGTAGACTCCACCGTGGGAGCAGGGCCGGGGCGGGGGAGTGCTAGAGTCCTGTCTAGTCAAGTTTTGTGGGATCAATTTCAATCTGTTACCTCCGAGGATGTGGACAGGCTGCTTCGACGAGTGAAACCAACCACCTGTCTCCTTGATCCTTGCCCATCCTGGCTTATAAAAGCTAGCCAGGAAGGGCTGGGCGATGGGCTTCGCGGGTTGGTAAATGCTTCTCTCCATGAAGGAGCCTTCCCAGACCCGCTGAAAGAGGCGGTTATTAAACCGCTTCTTAAAAAACCATCTTTAGATCCGGCCAATATGGCCAACTATCGCCCAGTCTCAAATCTTCCATTCTTGGGCAAGGTGATTGAGCGAGTGGTTGCTGAACAACTTCAGGCACGCCTGGAAGAAGCGGACCATTTGGATCCCTTCCAGTCAGGATTCAGGCCTCACCATGGGACTGAAACTGCCTTGGTCGCACTGGTCGATGATCTCCGGCGGGCTAGGGACAAAGGTAAGAGCTGTTTCCTTGTTCTGCTGGATCTCTCAGCGGCTTTTGACACCATCGACCATAACATCCTTCTGGATCGTCTAGAGGGTTTGGGAGCTGGGGGCACTGTCATGCAGTGGTTCCGCTCCTTCCTCCTGGGCCGTGTTCAGAAAGTGGTGGTGGGGGATGAGTGTTCAGACCCCTGGGCTCTCACTTGTGGGGTGCCTCAGGGTTCTGTCCTCTCCCCCATGCTTTTTAACATCTATATGCAGCCGCTGGGAGAGATCATCAGGGGGTTTGGGCTGGGTGTCCATCAGTATGCTGATGATACCCAGCTCTACCTCTCTTTTAAATCAGAACCAGTGAAGGCGGTGAAGGTCCTGTGTGAGTGCTTGGAGGCGGTTGGAGGATGGATGGCGGCTAACAGATTGAGATTGAATCCTGACAAGACAGAAGTACTGTTTGTGGGGGACAGGAGGCGGGCGGGTGTGGAGGACTCCCTGGTCCTGAATGGGGTAACTGTGCCCCTGAAAGACCAGGTGCGCAGCCTGGGAGTCATCTTAGACTCACAGCTGTCCATGGAGGCACAGGTCAACTCTGTGTCCAAGACAGCTGTTTATCAGCTCCATCTGGTACGCAGGCTGAGTCCCTACCTGCCCACTGACTGTCTCTCCAGAGTGGTGCATGCTCTAGTTATCTCTCGCTTGGACTACTGCAATGCGCTCTACGTGGGGCTACCTTTGAAGGTGACCCGGAAACTACAACTAATCCAGAATGCGGCAGCTAGACTGGTGACTGGGAGCGGCCGCCGAGACCACATAACACCGGTCCTGAAAGACCTACATTGGCTCCCAGTACGTTTCCGAGCACAATTCAAAGTGTTGGTGTTGACCTTTAAAGCCCTAAACGGCCTCGGTCCGGTATACCTGAAGGAGCGTCTCCACCCCCATCGTTCTGCCCGGACACTGAGGTCCAGCTCCGAGGGCCTTCTGGCGGTTCCCTCACTACGAGAAGCCAAGTTACAGGGAACCAGGCAGAGGGCCTTCTCGGTAGTGGCACCCACCCTGTGGAATGCCCTCCCACTAGAGGTCAAAGAGAACAACAATTACCAGACCTTTAGAAGGCATCTCAAGGCAGCCCTGTTTAGGGAAGCTTTTAATGTTTGATGGATTTCTGTATTTTAATGTTTGATGGATCTCTGTATTTTAGAATTTCTGTTTTGTTGGAAGCCGCCCAGAGTGGCTGGGGGAACCCGGCCAGATGGGCGGGGTATAAATAATAAATTAAAAAAAAACTAAAAAAAAACCAGGACTTCTGCCTATGCAATGAGATATCCACTCTCTCTCCCTGTGTGTATGCCCCCCTAGTGGCCCTCAATCTTCTCAGAAGGAGAAACCCCAGAACAGATTTGGGGAGGTGCACAGGGAAAGGAGAGA
This sequence comes from Zootoca vivipara, assembly GCF_965207765.1. Lineage (NCBI taxonomy): Eukaryota > Metazoa > Chordata > Lepidosauria > Squamata > Lacertidae > Zootoca > Zootoca vivipara. The sequence goes on from NC_142598.1 coordinate 5,224,321, forward strand.
GACAACTTCATTGGATCCAATCCTATGGATATACATACTCTACATGACCCAAATATATATGGTAAATTAATTTTTTTAATGCATGGTCATTTGAGGTCTATACAGATATGTGTTTGTTTTCCCTAAAAAGAAACCTTGCTGGATTCCACCTGTCAATCAGTCAGTCTACAACCACTCAAGATGCTAAAGGTAAAGGTAAAGGGGCCCCTGAACATCAGGTCCAGTCGTGTCCGACTCTGGGGTTGCGGCGCTCATCTCGCTCTATAGGCCGAGGGAGCCAGCGTTTGTCTGCATACAGCTTCTGGGTCATGTGGCCAGCATGACAAAGCTGCTTCTGGCGAACCAGAGCAGCGCACGGAAACGCCGCTTACCTTCCCGCCGGAGTGGTACCTATTTATCTACTTGCACTTTGATGTGCTTTCGAACTGCTAGGTGGGCAGGAGCTGGGACCGAGCAACGGGAGCTCACCCCGCTGCAGGGATTCGAACCGCCGACCTTCTGATCAGCAAGCCCTAGACTCTGTGGATTAACCCACAGCGCCACCTGGGTCCCTACTCAAGATGCTAGCCTCTATTTATTTTATTTTATTGTTACATTTATATAGCACCTTTTCTTCCAAGGAGCTCAAGGTGATGTATGTGGTTCTCCCCCTCCCCATTCCATCCCCACAACAACCCTGTGAGGTAGGTTAGGCAACGAGATGGTGACTGGCTCAAGGTCTCCCAGTGAGCTTCATGGCTGAGTGGGGATTCAAACCCTGGTCCCTCAGGTCATAGTCCAACACTCTAGGTGCTATGCCGAAATCCCAAGGGAGCAGAAAAGACTATTTATGTATGCGGCTACGGCTGCGCGGATGTTATTGGCCCAGAGATGGAAAGAAGATAAAGTCCCTACCAGAGAAGAATGGCAGATTAAGTTGATGGATTATGCCGAATTGGCAAAAGTGACCGGAGAATCAGAAATCAGGAAGACCCAAATTTTAATAAGGAATGGGGGAAATTTATAATTTATCTTAAAAACCATTGTAAACAGTTAAAACTGTTAGTAGGATTGGAATAACACTTGTAGTTCAATGGTGAATTTTGGACATAATGGAGATGTAAAAGATTTGGATTGTCATAAAAGATGCAGGAGGAAATGATTAACAATAGGACACACAAAGGGAGATTATTTGGAATCTTGCTTTTTGTTGTACAGTATATTGGAAATGTGATTGTAAAACTTTGATCTGAAAACTGAATAAACAAGCAAGCAAGCAAGCAAGCAAAGAATTTTGTGGTGCAGTTCGTCAGCCAAATAATGCTTTTTTCATTTGTCCTGGAAAACCCATTGTTTCAATCAGAACTAATGTCAATCCACAGAAAAAAAACAATTGACATTTGTTCCAATTCAGCAGTAAGCAGTGGGTTTTCCCAGGGGAAAGCGCCAGGACAAGAGGAAGTGTGGACAAGCCCTTAGTTGAAAACCACCTTAAATTTCTAACATTTGTAGAACTTGAGATACAAGGCGCAATGAACAGGAGCTTTTCTTCTCTCTATGTATTGATGAGAAACTACCCTCCTATCCACTTCATGTGCTTTACTTTGCCTGCCTCCCACCCTGGGAAAAAAATCCTGTAGGTACTGTTGTGTATTGAGTCAAAGGATTTTATATCTGTATCACTATTGTCTGTATTTGCATTAGGGTAAAGTACGTAACTGCCTTTTGGTTCCAGAAGGTACAGCTACTATTGATTCATTTAAGCTGCTGTATTTGGATCCTCTGTCTTATTGGTTTCCTCCAAAAGGCAGCACTGTGATTGCCTGATATTGTTCCCTCCAAAATGTAGTCCCCTGTCCCTATAATTGTAGCTTTCCTCTCCTCAGAGCTCAGTCTTGTTTGCTTTAATAAAGAAGTGTTACTAGAGAACTGTCTCCAGCATATTATGTCAAGAGAGCTGAAATCACGAACCCCACGTCACAACAGGTACCATTGCACAGCAGCAAGGCATAAACTGGGGCAGAATCTCCCCCATCCCAGTTGTTACCTCCTGTTGCAGGTAACTGTTTGTTTGTTTGTTTTAAATTTGGGGTTTGTTTAAAATTTCAAAATGGCGCCCCCAGCTGCAGACAAAGCAACACAATCTATTCTAACACCTCTTTCTGCTACCTTTGCATAACAAACCTTGCACTGACATGACTGTGGTAAAAAAAAAAAGGATGGTCGATCAATAATAAATAAACTGGTAATCCAACATGATCACCTACCTCTGTTTTGGGGGTCTTCACTTGGCGTGTAGACCTCTGTGGAAGAAAACAAAAAGAGTTTGTTATTTCAAATGGAAAAGTGAATGTGCTGGATCAAACTAAATTCCAAGCAACTGCATGGGTTGCTATCCCCAAACAGTTTCCCAAAGCAAAACTGTTTCAAGTGTCTTCCAAATACTGGAATGATTACTAAATGGAAATGTGGAAGAGAATGTACTAGCTGTCACTGGATGAATGTGGTTGAAAGAACTTGAGCTGCATCTCGTATTGAATAGCTCAGATTTATTTTAAGTTGAGAAAGTCGATAGATGATGAATTTCTACATATAGGACATTTAAGGGTATATATTAGTTTAAATATGGGGTAGCAGCACCGTAATATAGTATCCGATGAACCTGAGAGAGAGATGAGTGGAAGTCAAATAGGAGGGGAGGAGATAAAGGGAAATAATTAAAGGAGATTATAGGAGGAGTGTACTTGGAATATTATGACTATAATAATTTTGGGTTTGAATGACTGAATAATTTTTGTTCGTATTTTATTCTTCATCTTTTCTTCTTTTTTCTTTTTTCCCCTTGCTTTTACTCGTAATTCTTTTAGAGTTACGAGTATTGCAATTTGAGTTGGATTTAAGTTGAATGTATGAATTTAATTTTCAATTTATATTTTTTACTGTTAATATTGTTAATTTCAGATCTCTTATTTTATATGATTTTGTATGTTTTCATTATTATTTCAAGTGTGTGTATGAGTTTATGTGTGTGTTCATTTTAATTTGAATCTCAATAAAGTTTATTTTTAATCAAAAAAATAAAATAAAGAAAGAGCTTGAGCTGCAAGCGTAGTTATGGATCCAGGTAGTTATGGATCCAGGGTGTGCCTTTCTTTCTGCTTGCGGACGTTGCATGGACATCCGATTGGCCACTGTGGGAAACAAGTGCTCACTGGAAGGACAGATCCTGAAGCTGAGGCTCCAATACCTTGGCCACCTCATGAGAAGAGAAGACTCCCTGGAAAAGACCCTGATGTTGGAAAAGATGGAGGGCACTAGGAGAAGGGGACGACAGAGGACGAGATGGTTGGACAGTGTTCTCAAAGCTACAAACATGAGTTTGACCAAACTGCGGGAGGCAGTGGAAGACAGGAGTGCCTGGCGTGCTCTGGTCCATGGGGTCACGAAGAGTCGGACACGACTAAACAGCAACAGATAAGAGTTTGGTCAAATTCAGGGCAGGACTCTTACATTTCATATGTGCTTAGGAGAATTCCCAGACTGTGAGCTTCAGTCTTCAAGAAAGACCAGACCTCATTAACAACAGCAAAAAGTAACACCATTTCCTCCAGATTACAACCTGCCAAACCACAGAGTCAGTCTGTTTTACAGGAATATGTAGTTTCCTTTGAAAGCCTTGGTTATAAAATCTGTTTACAATGAAAATTTGTCTGATTTCAGTCAACTGGACTGTGGCTGGGGATGTGGAGACACAGACATTTATTTCCGCCATGTTATAGTGAAAGAGAGTCATCTACCCTTCTTTTATCAGGTACAGTTTTCAGCAAGCACTGTGCTTACACCAGTTCTAGCCAGTTCTCAGCAGTCAATAATGGAGGCCTGCTGAAATTCCCTCTTTTGCACAAATCTTGGAGCCCCGTGGCCTCTCATTGGAATCTACAAAACTTTAGGTTCTAGGGGTGTGCCAAAATGACCAGTTTGTGTGTGTTTTGACTCATTGGCTAATTGACAATTTCCTTCATATTTCTTCATTCTGTCTTCTGTATATTCCTAATTCATATTGCCAGGTGCCTTCAAAGAGTCCATAAAATTTATACTCCTTAAGCATCTGAAAGTCAGGCAAGCTTTACCTCAGGGAATCCACTGAACTGCCTGCTTCCTTTCAGGTCACGCCATCCCCACCACAGGTGACCTTTCCAGTTCTACCAACTTTGTTTTGCATTGCTCAGCCAGCCATTTCTTTCCAAACATGCAACTACTTTCCCCTTTGAAGATTGCAAGCTCAGGAAAAAAGTGTTATGATCTGTGCCTACTTAAAACAAATAGCCATTTATTCCGAGTGGAGATTCAGCACGCATAGGCCTTGGGTTCCAAGAATAAATCATGCATTTCCACAAGTAAATAGTTTGTTCTGATTTAAATTATTGTGACTCCTAATGGGACTCACACCCCACTTTAGCATCCACGATGTCTCCAGCTCACTTGCTCAGCCCACCTCCCCAAATATCAAGGAAACAAAAGCTTGGAGGCAGTGCCTGTGGTTCTCCTGGGCTCAAGTTTGGCTTACCATCTCCACTTAAAAGACAACCATGTAGCACAGTTGGGTAAAAGCTCAGCCATGGGCCTTGAAGAGCTGCTGCTGAGAGTAGCTGAGATTGTAAGCCTGTAAGGACTGCTTTTCTCTTTATTGACCTGTATGTAGTTCTGGGAATGTTTTCAGCTGAAGAGTGGGGCACAAATGCTTAAAATAAATTATCGATAGTCAATGTGTTGTGACTACCACTCCCATAAGCCCCATCCAGGATGACTAGCAAACCCTCCAAGTATCTCGATTTTCCAGGGACAGTCCGGGAATTACAAAAGCCATCCTGGCTTCTGATTTGATCCTGGAATGTCCCTTTCCCCCCTGCCAGTGCTGCCACCGCCAAACTCAGGGAGGAGGATGACGCTTGTCTCAGGCGGCGGCAACCTCTCCATGGCCTCTCCGTCGCCACTGCTGCTGGCCGCCTTCCTTGGGCAGCTTGTGACAGCTGCTGGAGAATGGGCAAAGAGGAGGAGGGGCTGCCACCGCTGAGGCCCCAACCCCGCATGACTTGCCGGATAATGAGAGCGGGAGGAAGGACATCAGGCAGGGATGAAACTCCTTAGCATTTTGATTTTTCATTAGATACAAATCAAGTTATTTTTTTAAAACATGGGGGGTATCATAAAATAAATTGAAACTTATTCATTAATCATAAATTATATTGACCTGATGTGTTTGTTTTGATGGGAACTTTATAGGTTGGTTATCTGTGTGGACATCCTGTCATCTGATTTTTTAAAAGATTCAGCCACAGACAAGATCTTCACAAGAATCTTGTGCCAGAAATATTGTTTCCTGCTCTGATGAGAACACAAAACCTTTCCCATATCTTCCTTGATTTTATGATATAGGGTAAATCACATCATTCTAGGGCAGCACTGCCAAGTCTACATGGATCTGAAATACATATATATATTTAGTAATGTTTTATTTTTTCAAACAGTTTCTCTGTAGTTAGAAAGAGCTGAAGTGAGAAGCATTAAAATTAACATTGGAGGTCCAGTTAATTTAACCATGATCTTAAGAAGTAAAAAACAGCAGAAGATGTGATATTAGAGGAGACAACTTTTCCTAATTTGTTTCATTGCAAGCACTGCTTCATGTGGTAAAAAATGTTCTAGGACACTAACCACTTTTTAATGCTTGTTCTCAAATCTTGCCATTCATGGATTGCACCTGCTGTGGCTTTTGGTCTATCAAAGTTTGGATGGAAATAAGTCGCAGCTGCCATGGCCTGGATTTGGACCAAGATATCGCACTGATGGTGACTGCCTGGAATTACGTACCAAATAGGGACTCTGATTCCTCTCAGCTACAACAATCAAGGTCCAGTACTAGGGTGCATGAGAAATACTTCAGACAGCACGTAGCTCCCCCCTTCTACAGCTGGTCAGAGTTAATGGGCAGCTCCTCAATTACTAATTAACTAAAAACGAATATTCCTGGGTGGGAGGAAGAGATGGAAAATCATGGCATCTCTGTATTTCTGCTTGATGTCAAGATGGTACTGTTTTTGGTCCCATTAGATAAGGAACACAAAATAGATGAGGGAATACCAGACTCTGTTGGAAGAAGAGTATGCAATATTTTGAGTCATTCAGAACTCTTCATCTAGCACAGGGGTGGCCAACTCTGAAGAGACTGCGATCTACTCACAGAGTTAAAAACTGGCAGTGATCTACCCCCTTTGGGGGGTTCAGGTCAAAGTTGTGAAGCTTTCTAGGGAGGAGGAAAGCCCCATTTTTAGGGGTTCAGGTCAAGTTGTTGAGCTTTTCTGAGGTGGGAGGAAAGCCCTGTTTTTGGGGGTGAAGGCTAAAACGTTGAGCATTTTTAGGGGAACCAAAGTTGTTGAGCTTCTTTGGGGGGAGCCAGTGATCTACCAGTGATCTACCACAGACGTCCAGTGATCTACTGGTAGATCACGATCTACCTGTTGGACGTGCCTGATCTAGCAGAATGGAAATAAGCTAGTTACAGGTAGGTAGCCGTGTTGGTCTGACGTGGTCGAAACAAAATTTTAAAAATCCTTCCAGCAGCACCTTAGAGACCAACTAAGTTTTTTTATTTTGGTATGAGCTTTCCTGTGCATGCACACTTCTTCAGATACACGCTGAAGAAATACACTTGGAAATAAGCTGTTACCCAGCTTTGCAGTCTGTCTGTAGAGAGAGAGAGACTCTTTATTCTGCCCAGTAAGGAGTTCTGCATAACCCTAATGTTAGCATCCTACTTCACCTACTACTTCCAACACCCACTTGCCTATTCTGCATTGCACAATCCTAGGCAACGTGATCCGAAAAGAGAACACTTCACTAGTGTTTCCTCCCCTCCCTTCTCCACCTTTGGAAACCCATTGATTTTTCAAAGGCAGGAGAAGAACTCGGGAATATTTCTATTCAACCTTTCCACTGCTCTTGAACTATTTGGCACTGCTGCCTCCAGCTGACCTGACCGCTCAGTAGTCCTCTTTCCATAAAACAAAACAAAAAACAGCCAAGCATCATTTCACCCTTACATTTGTCTTGCTCCCAGCAGGACTTACCTCGTGAGAAGGTATGTGGATTTGAATAGGGTGCCCTGTGCTACATAAAGGTGACAGGATCAGGAAGAGGCAGAAAGAATATCCCAGGAGCCGCTCCATGGTGCTGGTGAATGGCATGAAAGTTCTGCCTCGTCTTTGCGGAAGGCTTTGTGGATGAGAACGCCTCCTTGGCATCTCCTTCATTCGTGCTTTTAAAACTTAGGTTTCTTTTTTCTTTTTTCTTTTTTCCTAAAAAAGGACCTATAAATGTAGCATTCATCCTGATACAAGCCTTGATTGTCCATGCATCCAAGACTGGAGGGTGGCCAGTTTCACTCGCTACTCCATAAGATGAAATGAAAACAAAATATTCTGAAGAGCCCGTGTCCTGTTTTCAGCACTTGATGAGGGCTCTGGAAAAAAAATAAACAGACCACAAATATGCTGCGTAAATAGACGATGGGTCCAGATCGCCAAGGGGACAGAAGAAGGTTACTGCAAAGTGACTAGTGTTGCTACTTGTACCTGCTAAAGTGTTCCTTGGCAGAGAAGAAACCAAAAATAGGCCAAAGCTTCCTAAACAGAGGAACAGAAAACTCCCCAGTTCATTGGATGTGTGGAAGGAAGGGAAATATTTCCTCAATGCGTGGATCTTAGTGAATTTACACCGTTCCTTTTGGTCCTCATCTAATCCTCTGATTTTTGAAAGAAGCAAACCTTCCTCCTTGCAATGAAGCAAAAAACCCAAAATACAAGAATGCCCCTTATCGCCTTTACCATTTATCTTAGCGTTGGAAGTCCTGGCAAGAAATATACATGAAAATACAGAAATTTGAGGAATTTGAGTAGGACAATGGAATTATAAACTAAGAGCTTTTGCTGTTGAAGTGGTCCTAACCTTAGAAAATCCACTAGGAGAGTGTACCCAAAGCCCTGGAAACTATAACAAATTTTGGAAGCTTAGCAGGTTTCTATATCAACAAAGGAAAAATGAAGATGTTAATGAAAAATTTAGATCCCCAAACCAAAGAAACAATAGAAGCCATATCGGAGATTTAAATAGTGAAGAAGGTAAAATACTTGGGAATATGGATTTCAACTACAAACTTAAATATTTTTCATGATAACCATACCAAAAACTGGAATGAAATTTAAAAAGATATGGAGAGATGGGGAATAATGAACTTATGAACCTATCATTGTTGGGAAGAAAATCAACAATCAAAATGAATGTCCTACCTAAAATGATGTTCCTCTTTCAAACAATACCAGTGATTAGCAACTATGCTTGCTTTAAAAAATTAAAACCTAATCCTGTATGCTGAAATTCATATGGCAAGGGAAAAGGCTACATATTACATATTAAATTCAAAAATTTAACAGATGCAAGAGAGGGGGGGATTCAGCCTTCTTGATCTAAAAATTTATTATGAGGCAGGAAATCAGGGTACTTATAAAGATATTATAGAATTCAAAGAAGGCCAACCAATACTAAAAAAGAGAGAAGACATACAAGATTGGATCAATGACTGGTTTCAGTACCATCAAAGGAATGAGATATTTAAAAAGGATAAAGAAAAAGGATTTAGTAAGAAAAGCTGAGATAAGAAACCAGGATGAATACACTATAAGAAAGGAGTTAGAAAACTTCGGAATTATGAAGAATAATTTAAAGAATTGTAAGAGTTATATAAATCTCCAAGGAGGAGCAGAGTTATGAAGAGCAGCTAAATCAGTTAGAAGGTGTGGAAGGATATGTAGCACAACTAAGAGTAAAAGGGAACCCATGGAGGGAAGTGCGGGGAAGTTGAACAATGTAGAAGGATAATGAAGAATATTGTGAAATGGATGTACTGATTTATTGTAAAAGCACAAATATATATATATTTTAAAAAAACAAAACTCAAAATGCCTAAATTTCTACTGCCTAGTGTGTGGGATAAACAAGCATGTCGACCTGTAGTGGTTAGATTATGGAATGAGGGCAGGGAAAAATAGAGGGAAACCCAGGACTTCCCACTTCTCTTGGTTCTTCACGAGCACTTTTGATTTCATACAGGTAACTCCTATTTTATACTCATGTCCTAACATCCTTCTTTTGTTAGCTCTTGCACATTTCACATAATTTGCCCACAAATACCTCTCTCTGTCTATCTGATATGCACATTTGCTGGATCAGAAGATGGCTGTCACCTATTGTTTTTATTCAAAGATGTACCACACTATCATTCCTAGCCATGGCTTCCATTACATTTACTTCCTTAATCCAGTGATGGCGAACCTATGAGACATGTGTCAGACGTGACACGCAGAGCCCTCACTGCTGGCACGCACCCCATTGGCCCATTCGCGCTGTTGTTGTTGTCCCCACCCCCCATTTGTTCTCCTGTTCCTCCTACAGCTTGTCTCCGCTACAGCTTGTCTCCGCTGTTGCTGGAAGCCAGAGGTTGGTTTTTTAACGCGTTCTGTGCTGGGTTTTTTGGCACTTTGGCAGACTATGTCGGTGCTGCGTGTTAGTTCCAGTGAAGGTATTATTCGTCATTAATTTCTGTGCTCTCCCCCTAAAAGCAAAGCAACTTTTGCACCCCCCCAAAAAACCTCCAAAACTTTGGTTAGCAGCTCCCCCCAAACAGCTCAACAACTCTGGGCACTTTGTGATAAATAAGGGGTTTGGGGTTTGGTTTGGTTAAATAATTAGTTTTTGGTTTATTAAATACAGTTATATATTACAATTATACATTTTTGTTATTTAAACTATAAATATCGTGAAATTATGGTTTTTTTTCTCAAAGTGACACACCACCCGAGTTATGCTCGGTTTTTTGGCGAATTTTGACACACCAAGCTCGAAAGGTTGCCCATCACTGCCTTAATCCATTTTAAAAGCCACCTACGCAGTCAGCATATCTTTCGCGGCATGTGGCTGTTCTTGCAGAACTCTGGATATTTAAATGTCTCTGCAAAGGAGGACATGATCTCTGCTGCTCTATTGCTAAGTTTGGAAGGAGCCATCTTGCTCCATGACCAGCTGAACATGAGGCAAGTTGTGTTGGTTGCTTTAAATGCAGAACATTTGCATTTCAAATGTTGCTGCCCTTCAAATATTGTTGCCCTTCAAATATTGTTGGACTCCTGTTCCCATCAGCCCTAGCCAGCAGAGACAAGGGTCCAAGATTATTTGTGTTAGGAGTCCAACAACATCTGGAAAGCTGCATCTTCTCCATCCTTGCTTTAGATAGATTGCGTGGACACTTTTTAGAGTAGCAGACAGGCAGATCTGATGATGGATAATAATTTGCTAGGGTGCTTTCCACTTTGAGGCCCATTGAAATGAATGGCAGCTGCACAAGAACACAGTAGAGCACTTGTTGAGAGGAACAACTATAGAAAGCTGCCTTAGACCAAGTCAGAGCACTGGCGGTTCCAGCTGAGAATTGTCTAAACTGACTGGCAAAGGCTCTCTGGGCTTTCGGATAGCCCTGCTTGGAGATGTCAGGAATGAATCTGGGACCTTCTGCATGCAAAACAGATGCTCTGCTACTGAGCTACAGCCATTCCTCAATTTCAACAAGGCTTGCGCAAGAGAAATCCCTGGTAGGTTGTTCATCATTTTAATTGGTGAGATGGGGTGCCATTTGCATTTTTCGGCTTAGGAATTGCAATTATTGGGCCACCCCGGGCCAAGCTGCAAACAATTTAAGAGGTTCACAAGCAACATGAGAAGTGCCTTTGTCATATCAAAAGTCCCCAGGTAATTATCTATACTAAAGTTTACTTAGCATAATGGATGAAAAAGGTTCTACTGTTCGCAAACCGAGGTGTTCGTAACCCGAGGTACGACTGTACTAATATATTTCTGCTGCACTTCCTTCTTCAGACAACTCAACAAAGTCATATTGTAAACAATGGACTCCATGCACAAGCTCAATTTAAATGAACGGAGATTGTCCAAAAGCAGGAGGTGGTCTAGATGCCCTGTGGGTAACTTTTATCCAACCGCCCTGCATAAGAAATTATGACATGGAATAACTCGCTAAAAATAGACCTGGAAAAAAGACTGACAGATCTCTTTGATCTTGCAAGGCTAAAGGGAAATATATTATTGCCATCATAATCAACAGAATAATCTTTAAGATTTGCAGTTCCAAAAGCAACAGTGTGGGCAAACTACTGGAAAGGTACGTCCAAGTGGTTGTTTTTTTAATTAGAATATGCTGGCAAAGTGTTGGTGTTTGCTGCTTGGACGGAGGAGAATAAACCTTCACTGTGCCCACTGGGAACTCTGGCTTGATTCCATGGGGTCAGCCTATTTCTATCCCATCCCAGTTCCTAGAGGTGCTAACTACTGAACAGGAACAGCACAGAAGAGATGCTATGTTTTGCAGAGCTGGTGTAGCATAACGTTAGTGACTAAGGGCAGGACCAGATGTCAAAAGAAACATGTCTCTTTCTCCCTGTGTTTCTCAGAACCGTTGCTTCCTCACTAGGGTGATTTAGTGTTACTGAATTTAGCGTTACTGATTTAGTGTTACCTGAAAGCAGAGTTAAACGGTGATTCCACATAGAATACAGCATTGTATTAACTGGAAGTCCCCATCCCTATTTTTTTTTTAAGGATTTTATTGGTTTACAAAGGTAGTACAATGTCTCAGATTTTTCCATGTATCGTTTTTACACATTAATCTTGATTGCTGAGACATTAGGGAGAATGGGGTGTCGATGTTTCTTTCTTTTTTTCTTGGTATGTTCAGTGTCAGCATTGAATGTGCTGGTTCTGTTATTCGCTTGTGCTCCTTTGTTGGTGAGAGAGATTTTGAAAACTTGCTTTGAGGTGCAGGCTTAGTGATATCACATGAAGTAGCCAAACAGTGCTGTTCCATAGCAGGCATCTCCAAGAAAGTACCAGAGCTAGTCTTATCAGGACCTTGACCCTGCAGGGAAGCATGTGAGTGAAGTTTCACAGCAGATTAACCTAGTGCTGCTTTGCTACTCTTTAGTGGTGTCATAGGCAATATTTTGTCTTGCAAAACATCTATTTGCTCAACATGGTTGTTTTCCTGTTCATGAAATAGGTTTCATTTCTGTGAGATCTCTATTGACAGATCTCCCTAAAACAACAAGGTTAGGGAAAAGAAGTGTTTTCATACCGGTAATAGACAAGAGCAACATTGTCTTTCTCACTGTGCAGTCTAAAGGACAGGCAGTGTGTTAATTTTGGAGGTGGGCAATAAAAGGGGAAATTCCAGATTCAAGGTTTGCTTGGTATCCTGGGGGAAGGCATTATCTCTCAGTCTGACATTTTAAAGAGATTGGAATTTTAGAGCACTTTGTTTGCTGGAAAGTGGAATGTAGATGATAAAGAATGGTTTATTATATAAATAACAGCATATCCAGACAAGACTGAGGAGTCTTTACTCCTGCAATCCTGACTACTCCCCAGATACATCATACCTACATCACAGAAAAGGCAGTCTATACATAGCTGTCAAGTTCTCCCCTTTTTTAAAGGGAAATTCCCTTATGCTGAATAGGCTTCCTCGCGAGAAAAGGGAAAACTTGACAGCTATGGATCTACAACAGAAATTTGAATGTTATTGTTTTTCCTGTCTGCCAGGTTATCTGATAATGCAGATTCTGAAGTTTATTAAGGGAAATATTCAGTTCCTTGCTATATTGTGATTGCAGCCCGACTGTCCCCCTCGCCCTGCTTCCCCGCCTTTTTACTCAAATGAAGCTCCTGGGACAATTTTGTTCAGGTATCAGTGGTGTGGAAAAAGAGACTGTTTAATGCAAACAGCCCACCCAAGCTGCAGCTGGGAGAAATATGCACTTGCTGCATTTGAGTTACCGGTAAATGAGGGCTGGGCTGGGGGAGAAGCAGTATGTGGTACACAAAGCATGGCACCAACAGTCCTCCTTACAGAAGAAAACTCAAGTTTATTTACTCCCAAGTATACAAGCACAGAATCAAGCTGCTAACGTGCAAATTGTAGAGTTGGAAGGCATCCCTGAGGGTCATCGGGTCTGACCCCCTGCAATGCAGGAATCTCAGCTAAAGCATCCATGACAGAGGGCCACCCAATCTCTTCAGTTGCAAAGAAGCGGCCCATTCCCTCTTTTGCAAGCAAATACAAGTGAGTCTTGCAGTACCAAACGAATTTATTATTATGGCATACATTATCGACTGAACCGGCCTCCCGCCCCCCAACGTCGCCTTCGTGACTCTTTTCCTCCCTGCCAGCCAGCACTCCGACGCCTGCCTCAGAAACAAACTGAGGCGAAAATGGCGGGAACGAAGCGACGACAAGGAGGCCAAGGCCACGGAGGGAAGCGTTGCTAAGCAACAGCCGACCGAACTCGGGAGTAGACGGAGGCGCCTGCGCACTGGGAAGCCAGGGGGTCGGCAAGCGGCTCGGCGCGCGCATGCTCAGAAGTGCCGAGAGGGAGGGCATCGTGCCGTGCAGCGCAGTTGTGTGCGAGCTGCGGAGGCGGTGAGTTGCGGGCTGGTTGGTGCTCCGGTGGTGTTAGGGGTTTCCTCAGCGAGAGGACCCGGGTCGGGTTCCTGGGCCAAAACGCAGCAAGTGCGGCTCCGCCCCACGCCCGTCTTCTACTCCGGCGTGGGTTGTACCTGTTGGATTGCTGCCTGTTGGGTTGCTGACTCTTTTGCGGGTGGGGCGGCGGCGGATGCTGGCAATCTTAGATATGGGGTGCAGCAGGCTTTCCAGAAGTAGGCGGGTTGCTTTTTTTTGTTATTTCCAGAAATGTCGTAGTCGCCGCTTATCCTAAGAAGGCTAGCCTGTTGAGTTTCTGCCTGTTGCATGATTTCTAAAGGCTCAACGAGCCCTGATTTGCTGTGGGGAGTTGGCAGTGTGTGTTTTGGGGGAGTGGCCGTTTCTAAAGTGGGGAACTGGCAAATATAGCCCTGGACCCCAAGTTTCTACTGGAGTCGGTAGGGGACATGTGCTGGCTTCGTTCATGACAAAGGTAAAGGAGACAACAATACTGTACACCTGCCATAGCTTTCTCTTCCTGTTTCCCACAAGCTCTTGTCGGAGAGATGTCCCACAACAAACGTAGCAGCAAGGGAGCCGGCCCTTCTCAGGTACTGCACATGGACTGACTTCTTGATTTATTTGTATGTTGTAATGTATAGCTCAGGGGTGGCCAACTCCCAAGAGAGACTGATCTACGGTACTCACAGAGTTAAAAACTGGGAGTGATCACCCCCTTTTGGGGGGTTCAGGTCAAAGCTGTTGAGTTTTTTTAAGGAAGGGAAGCCCTGTTTTTTGGGGTTTAGGTCAAACTTGTTGAGCTTCTTTTAGGAGGGAGGGAGGCCCATTTTTGTTTAGGGCTGCAGGTCATAGTTCAGCTTTTTTTAGGGAGGAAGAAAATTTTGGGTGAGCTTTTTTTAGGGGTGCCAGTGATCTAGCAGTGATCTACCACAGACATCCAGTGATCTACTGGTAGATCACAATATACCTGTTGGACGTGCCTGGTATAGCTTATACAGTACTGCCAAACAAAACTAGATGCAGCCCTCCTCCTCCCTCAGACCAAACAGTAGCTTGTAAAAACACCAATCTGCATAAAAATTCAATCAAAAGGTCACAAAGTGCTAGAATGGGTTACTTCCGGGTTTGCCACTCGTGCATGCACGGAAGCACAAACCGCTGTGGCACTTTGCCCTGCATCCTTTTCAGCTAGCGGCTGGGGCTCCAGTACATTTATGCAATTCAGATATGATGGGTGGCATTTGCATGTTGCACTTGCGTTTTACAGAACTTACTGAAACCTTACATGTTAAGCTATATGAAACGTCGTAGCTTTTGAGCAGAGAAATGTAATCCAATTAATAGTACACTCCAATGCATGTTTACTTAGAAGTACGTTCCATTGAGTTCAGTGGGGCTTACAGTCAGATGAATGTGCATAGGATTGTAGCCTTGGTAAGAAATTGCTCAGAGAATGTCAAGCATGTTTATCTCTACATGTGGCTATCACGAGATCAGAGCTGATATCTCCAGAGATGGCCGGCCTGTCTGAATCCCACAGCTGGGTCCCAAAGCCTTTTTAAGAAAACGAATCCTCTTTCCTTACGCAGGCACAGCACATGGGTTCAGATGAAGAAGGCACACTGAGTCAAACGCAGACACCCAGCCCGGTGCGGCGTAACTTGGAGCGACGGCCACAGAATCAAGTGGAACTCAAAGTAAAGGACCCTCTGTGTAAAGCATGTTCTTCCTAGTTTTGTTTCCTGTCGCAGATGTAAGACACTGAAACCCTCCCTGGCAACCACTCAAAATCTTATTCAGCCACGGTTCTGGCTTCTGAGATTGTCCACACACTTTTCAAACAGATTTGCAGTCATAATTCTAGAAAAAAAAATTAAGTGAAGGCTGAAATTCTCAGGTAACTGAATTCTGTGCCCTCAGCATTGCAGCATAGACATAGACCCACCAACTGCCTATGTTGTATTCTCCCTACAGGCAAATGAGCTCGTGCAGTTTTTTCTGTTCAAAGACCAAAAGAAGCTCCCAATTAAAAGGGCAGGTAAGAACAGAACCAATTTGCTTTCGTGCCAGAGATACCCAAATTCTGTTTTCAGGGTGAGATTAAGCAAATTTGTATTTGCACTTCTGCCCTTCTAGAACTACCAGACGTCCTGCCTAGGTCTCCTTGGTTTCCAACCCCTTATGAGTTATTGTGCACATATTTCCAAGTTCTGAAAGCTTTGCTTCAATCAAATATATATCTTTCTAATTGCTAAATATATATATATATATTTAGTGCAGATTTTCTTCAGTGGAATTTTGCTGTGTGTGTGTTTGTGGGTTTTTTTAAATACAAAGTATTTAAATACAAACCTATCTGTCTCCTTTATAGATATTCTGAAACATGTTGTCAAAGACTATAAAGATGTCTTTCCTGAGATCCTCAGACGCGCCAATGGGATCCTTCAGCTGGTGAGAGAGGAATCCATTATTGGTTTGGGCAGAAGTGTGCGACTCCATCCATTTTGCTTTATTTGTGGATTCTCATAAGGCCAGCCTCTCAAAGCAGGACTGCAGAGAAGGTTCCTGCAGTGTCTAGTGAGGCCAAAGCAGTGGCTCTGAAGCTGAAATCGTTTGGTAGACCATTAAAAAGCTAGGAGCATAGCAGAGTTTTTTGTCCTTGAGGTCAGCTTGACTGACGTGCTGTGGCTTGACATGAATATAGGGAGGGAAGAAATGGCAATTTTTGCATAAATTGTAGAGATTGCTTGAATGTGCTTATCTACTCTTAGGCCTTTAGTATATTGTGGAAAATCCAGACCCACAATGAAGGATACTGCAAGTCAGATACCCTTACTCAGTGATTCAAATTCTGAGCAATATAATTTATGCCAGGAATAGATCTGATTAGTTTCTCAATATCTAGCTGTGATTTCTATCTTCTTTAAATGGGATTGTAATAGTGGAAGAGAAAATTGGCCTTTTAGACTCTGGTCTGAATGTATTTATCTTTTTCTGCTTTGTCAGGTATTTGGAATGGAGTTGGTGGAAATTGACCCCAAAAATCACACATACATCGTGATCAATAAATTGCCACCACTGAAACAGAAGAGCTTTGAAGAGTAAGCAGAAGAGGGAAGAGAGTGTGTTCTGGTTCTCTTTTGGCAGTCCCAGCTGAAACGGAAGTGAAATGAAAACCTCTCTTTCTCTTTCCCCTGCTTTGGCCTTGGTGCTATCATCCTGTTCTTTTTCTATTCAGAGAGACATTATGGTTCTACCGAAAGGAAGCACAAGACCAACTCTACCAACAACCATATGATCCCTGACCTAGAATGTTAAATTTCCTCGTCTTTTTAAAAAAGAGCTAGTTCAGGTTCACCATGCCCAACAAGGAACTAATTCCAGTTAATGTTAGCCCCTTTACAAACAGTTTTTTTTCAGCATTCAGAATGTTACAGGCTGCTGTGCTGAAGTGTAAAATATGCTTAAGACTAAGAAAACTTGAAAACACACACACACACACAGGGGGAGTGGAATGTGAAATGATTATTTTTCCCAACTGATTAGGCTTAGAGGTCCCCCCTAGTTTAAAGAGTAAGAAACACATGTAGGAGGATCAACTTGAAGATGACCTAGAAATTGTGTGACGTTCTACCCCAAAATGAACTTAATTTACATTCATTTCACCTGGCAATTAAGGTACTATGCTTTTAGATATAATTCAGAGATTTTTTAAAAAAACTTCTTTGATCTTTGTTAAACTGAACTATTTACAAGCACTGCATTTGACTAAGGCAATATGGAAGTGGTTATGAACACACAAAAAGGAAGTGTTGGTGTGTGATTCTTTGATCCGAGGCCAGCACTATTTCTTCCTTGCAACGTGCATTTTAGCCAAGGCATCAAAACTTAAAGTTAAAAGCATTTGGTTGAGATTGTTTGTTTCTTACTTTATAACCCATGCTTCAATTAGAACACCAAATCCAGTGTTGGGAGACTGAATCTCTCTTTTTTGCAGCAATGAAATCATCTGCAAGATGGGGCTCCTCCTTGCCATTCTCGGCCTGATCTTCATGAAGGGCAACGTAGCTAAAGAATGTGAGTTGCACTCCACTCAGTTCATCCGACTTCCTTGGTAGCCTCAGTTGCAAACTCTCATCTCTTGCTTTCTCTCCATCCAGCTGCTGTTTGGGAGCTGCTGAAGAGGCTGCGAATTGACAGCTCTGGGTATGATTGTCCAGGGGTAGCCATCTGAACCATAGACCCAACCCCTTCAGTGGGTGGAATTACATTTGGGAACTGGGAAAGCAAATAACTCCTTGCTCCTGATACTGTGTACCCTGACAAAATCCCACTCTTAACCGTTCCAGGGGAAGCTACAAGGCATTTGGTGATGTGAAGAAGCTCGTGGCAGAGGAATTTGTCAAGCAAAAGTGAGTCAGGAATTACAAATCTTTCTACATTTTTAGTAGAGAAGAGAAATGTGTTGTACTGGTTTAAGAGTGTTAGGAGACTAGAATCCAGAACTCATGTATTGTTTCTAGTGGCTAAAATGGGGTGGGAGACCAAGACCAAGACCAGATATGTCCTTTAGAGAAGGGAATTGTGATTAGAATACTGTATAGGTTACTAAGGGGTCCTTTCTCTTCATCCTCCTCCAGGAACCAAAAGTATCTGAAGTTCCACTAATTCCCTTCCCTAGGCAGAAATAAAACACAATCTGTGCTCTGAAGTAGCGATGTACAGCTAAATTCCTTGAATCTGCACAGGGTTGTAACAGTGGTTCATTGCATTTGTTCCATGTACGCAAATGTGTGGGATTGAAATCTCTAGTGTGCACAGAACACATTCATGGCAGAAATTGTAGCTTGACTGTTTATAATGTCCTGCTCAGTTTACATGCCCTGGGAGACGTCAGACAATGCTCAGCTGGAGTACAGATACTTTAGCTTTTATCTTTTCTTCTGTTCTCCTGTGATGTGGGGTGATGGCTTTTTCCTACAAAGGATTGTAGCAGTGAATAGACCACTGTATTCTAATATTTTGTTGGAAGTTGCCCAGAGTGGCTGGGGAAACCCAGCCAGATGGGAGGGGTAGAAATAAATAATAATTATCATCATCATGCAATTCTCACTTTCTAGGTACCTGGAATATACTCGCCTCCCACACACTGATCCACCTGAGTTTGAGTTCAGATGGGGACCACGGGCTGTTAAAGAAACCACCAAGGAGGAGGTGTTACAGTTTGTTGCTAAGGTACTAGCCACTTGCTATAAGGCATGGCCAGTCAAATTTTTCCATCGAGAGACTCTCTTGCCTGCAGAGTTTGTGCATGTGGCTGTACCAAAAAAGATCTCAGCCAAATATGTACTTGCAGTAAAACTGTACCCAGCATTAAGAACGCCTGGACTCTGGGATTGGAATAGATGAAAGAAATGTTCCCCTGTTTGTACATCCTGCATGTTTTATCATAGACCATCCTTTTCTGATTTTTTTAAAAATTAAATATTTATGGAGCAGAGAAATGGGCAGAAGGGGGAAAAAGTAAAGGTTGTGAATATGTGGATTATGAGGGTATAGGGGCAAACACTAACTGCAGGGCACTTGCTATTGTTAGCTTTCCTCAGTACTCTTTACTTCTGAGCTTTTCCTAGACATCTTCCAAATGTATTCAGGCTCTTCTCTGCAGTCATAGGGGAAAGCAACTTGCTTGCAAAACATGACATTGGAATGTTAGCTGTTGTGCAGTTTAACAGATCCTATACTGCTTTTTAAAGAGGCACAGTCTGATTTCTAGTTCTTGTGCACAGAATTCCTCTTTTCTCTCCCCACCCCTAAATTATGTTGGCAGCATCTGAGCAGGCAGCAAAGATTCTGATTTCTTGTATAGCTTTCTATTCTGTTCTGTTGTTAGAATGTGGCTTATATTGGATACATGTAATTGAAAATTAATGAAAAATTATTTACAAAAATTAATAATTCTGTTTTTTTCCTAACTGTGTCCATCTGATTCCCTCCCCCAATCAGATAAAGAACAGGGACCCCAAATCCTGGACAAGCCAGTATAAGGAGGCTGAAGCAGACGCCAATGCTGCAGTAAGAAAATAGCTGTTGGATTACAGGGAGTCATCGGAACCCCCAAGTGGAAGTGGGTCTGCAGCCTTCTATGACTACAGCTGGGAGAAGTGCTTTGAGGTTCATTTTATAGGGCTTGGCTCCATATAAAGCACTCTGTGCAGCTTGCTAGGTTTCCTCCAGATGGAGGAAAGATTCCGTAATACACTTGGGTCACTTAATTCTTCAGTTGGATAAGATTTATCCATAAAGAACATGTCTGATTGATGGTTAAGTTCAACATCTTTGTGATGGTTTTTTTTTTTAAAAAAATTGTATGGTTTTATATTGGTCAGGAGAATATGGATCAGAGGTAAAAGTTATACTCTGATATAGAATGTTTCTTTATTTAACTGCCTCTGTAATACGGATAACACACATTGTAAAGAGTGTTTATTCATTAAAACAAAATAAAAATATAGGGCACATTCATTCGGAGCAAATGTTTTTATATCCTATTGAAAATGTAAGCACGTGCTAAACTCTGTCTCGAAATGAAAACAACAGGGCTTAAAATCCAGGCCAATTTTTGTCCCATCCCCACCCACCCCAGTGTTTGCTTACAGCCTTTTTCTTTCTTGGTGAACAGTTTCTGCCAGGGCCTCTCACATCCTATGGCAGGCAATCCTAGACCACAAATTGCTATTCAAGAGGACCACTCACTCAAGGCAGTGTGCAGGCAAAATGGTCCAGAACCCCTGTACCCACCATTATTTCTCTGGGTGGTACTGTGTTGCCTGGATGAGTGCCAGCAGAATGGAAGGTAGGATTCTCTTAATAAGCAGCATGGTTAGTAATGATCTGGCACTGTGCCTAGTGCTTCCTCAGGATTTCTTGCTACATCAACATTCTGCAGAAAGAGAAAGGAAAAGAAGTGCAAGGTGACTGAACGGTGCCTCAAATTAGGAAACAAAGTTAGGGAACTGAACATCCACACCCAATTAAACTATTGTGGTGAAATGGCTCCATTAGAATTGGAGCTATAATGTCTGCACTGCACTCCTCTGTTCTGCCACCTCTGTTTTATCATTTCTTCTAATGTGGACCAATTGCATGATATTTGACAAGACCATTGCACCGCCCCACCTTGCAAATACGATTTTCTTGTGTAATGTGAATTGACCAGCACAATGCAGCCTTGTCTTTAAGGTATTGCCATAATAATCTGCTCCCGTCTCCCAGTATGGGCTTGCCATATATTGGGAAAATTCCTGACACGTCCTGGTTTTGGGGTATAAATAGGGCGTCACGGGGTGGGGTGGGGATTTTGCAGAATCAGCATAATGTCAGGGGAAACCCAGATGGTATGGCAATGCAATGGAAAAAGCAGCGAAAATAGCTCCAGAAATTTAACATCACTATTTGGGGGGGGGAGGTTCCCCAAAAAAGCTCAACAATTTTTGGGTCTTCCTAAAACTTTGCAGGCGTCAGGAATTTTTTGAAATGTGGCAAACCCTGTCCCAGTAGGAAGGAGAAAGAATTGGCTTGGAAAACTACCCACACCTAATTACGTGTGCATGCACATGAAAGCTCACACCAATCACAAACTTAGTTGGTCTCTAAGGTGCTACTGGAAGGAATTTTTTTCTTTTGCTTCGACTGCAGCAGACCTACACGGCTACCTGCCTGTAACTAGAACTAATTAACCAGGTTAGCAAAAGGACTTGGATTTACAGCAAGTGAAGCCAATTAAGGTCGGTGTGTGTGTGTGTGTTAGTATTAGGTTAGTGAGTCAGATGAGGGTAGGCAGCGGTGGAGCAAGCCGATCAGGCGCCTGGGGTGGCATGCGTGTTCTGCGCCCAGGGGCAGGACCAGCCACCTGCAGGGCCTCCGAGGAGTCTGCCTGTCTCCTCCTCCTCAGCTGCCCTACAGCTGAGGGGGAGGAGGCGGGCAGACCATTTGGGGCAGCGCGGAGCCTGCGGGCACCCAAGCCACCGCGTCACTCCCAGGAGAAACGCATGGCTCGGGCGCGCTGCAGGCCCCGCGGTGAGTGCCGCTCAGCGTTTTGTCACCCCCCCCGGGGGCGTGTCACACAGGGCATCCCGCTCCCAGCGTCCCCCCTTCCTCCGCCCCTGAGGGTAGGGGAGTCTTTACCTGAGGGCCAAACAGGCAAGGGGGAGGGGGCCGGCCCAGATCACTCCAGCAGGGTTGTTTGGTTGGCTCAGGGCTGGCCATTGGCACGTTGTGGTGGTGCCGGTACAAGGGGGCCTGGCTAGCTTTGTAGGAAAGATGCTGGGAGTGGGGTGGGAAGATAAGAGGAAAATATTATAGAGGGACAAATATGAGTATGAACAAGGTGGTCTTTTGGAGTGATTTCAGCAGGCAGGACTAAGTGAGCAAAGCCCTCGGTTCTCAACAGCATCACCTGGAGACAAGCTTTATAGCAAGCCACTGCTATGTGGAACTCTTCCAATCACAGCTAAGGTCTTTCAACAGACCCTTTCCAGAGGCTCCAACTAGATCCCGGTTGGGGATATCTCTCCATGGCAGGGTTCCCGCTTACCTGTGGGCGTTCCCGGTGTGTATTCACAGCCTCGATGTTGAGGAAAATCGATTCCACCTCACAACCTGTCCCAAATAACAACCCTATGATTATTGAACATTGATGGATTTACCAAACATTTACCAGGCCACCTGTGCCTTTCTTCAGTTCATGTGAATTTTGCAGTTAAAGGTTGGGCTGGGGCAAACTTCTCGTCTGAAGGGAATAGTTAATTGTCCTAGTTGGAAACTGGGAGACTGACTTAGGTAGCACTAAAAGCTTCCCTTGGCAGCTCAAAGAACATTCTGAGCTGGCAAACAGCACTGCAGAGTCTTGGACTCCCACCATGGCAGTTGTTGGCAGAGCTTTTGCTAGGTTTTTTTTTAAAAAAAAACCTCTCCTTTTATCTGGCCTAGGCTGCTACCCTAGGAGAGTATAGCTGGGAGAGAGTCACCTGGGTGTTGTTGTTTTTTTAAACCAACTTCATTATTTTTAATAGGGCCTGCAAAACTAAGAAGCCTTTCCTGAAGATTTAGATTAAAGTAACAATAGACAAATAGTGAAGGGGAGCAATAGAACGTTCATGGTTTAAAGTTGGCTTGCAAATTCTGGCTTCTTTGTAAGGCCATTGGCCTGATCAGCAGCCTCTTCTTATGTTCTTGTAGTTCTCATTTCACATGCAAAGTCAAGCAATGCAATGTCTGTGTCTGTGGTTAACTGGCTTTATTGTCACATGGAGGGATGAGTTTAAGCAGCAGCAAAGGAGCTCATATGCATCTGGATTTATTAGGCACGCATTTGATTACTTGAAAACAGCCAGTATGTTTGCTTTTAATCTCCCACTGCCACAGTGAAAGAGGGAACATACTGGAAGTGGGGGTAAGTAAATTCTCAGCAGTTTTGGAATGGCATGTTTTAAAGTGGGTAGGGAGGAAGGCTTTTAAAGCACAAGGGATTTTGACAGGTGGGTGGAATTTGGTTGCAACATAGATCCTAATAGGGATCTGGCCCATGGAGCCAAAAAAAGTTCCCCAGCCCCAAATGTGTTTTGGGGGTAAGGTATCTCCCAGCTCTTTCTAAAGCAAATAACCAGGACTTCTGAAATCCACCAGCAGGCCTCCTGCTTGAGGAAGGAGGTACAGTATTGAGTTGTTCTCCTAGATTCAGACACTCACCATAGGCCACGGGTGTGAGCTTGAGAACGGTGTGCAGCGGGCACTTGAGGTAAGGCAGCTCCTCTGGATGGAGAGAGAACAGCAAATGAGACAAAGAGGAGCTCTGAGCAAGGATCCAGCCCCTTACTCAGTCTGTGGAGGGTGGTGTATTGGTGGGGAGAGGAAAACAACAGTCAGCCTCACTAGTGAATACTCCAAATATCAGACTACAAGAGAGAAGTTCCACAATTTTCTGGCAGTGGGGAGGAAATGCTATTTATGGGAGAATGCCCCACTCTGCAGGAGACCGTAGGGACTTGGGCTCAAAACTGCTGTCATACACATGGTATTATATGGGGTGGGGAGCCTGCAAATGCAGAACGGGACTCTGGTACCTGCACTCTTGTCCAAGAAGTAGGCAAGCAAGCATCGCATGACCGCTTGATGGCAGATAACCAGGACGTTCTCTTGTCTCTCCAACTCCATTATGACAGGCTCCAAGCGCTGCACCAGATCCTCGTAAGACTGAGTGGATGTAAGTATTAGGTTACCCAGAGATGCCCTTAGTCCTGGCTTTGGGTCCTAAGGCCCTCCCTCCCTTGAGGAGTTTCATTCCCTGGTTTGCTGCATGCTTCCTCTTCCCAACCAGCTCTTCCCATTGGAAGCCTGAGGTTCCACAGGTCAGTTCCCATGTGTGTGATGTGCTAAGCATGCTCAGCCCCCAGATGCCCCATTGGGCATTCCTTACCTCTCCCTTAGGATAGCGGTACCGATATTTGTCCTGGTCTCGTAGGGCAAACTCTTCTGGGAAGTGGTCCTGGATTTCTTCGTAGGTCATCTCCTCACAGACACCCTGGGGGCGGGAATGAAGTTGGGATATCTGAATTCAGCCTACATTCTTGGCATAAAACAGGAAGTAGCATATATGATGAAGGAAGGAGCTGGGATGTCTAGACTCCCTAGCTTTCTGGGGAGAGAGTGTGCCTAAAAAGGGATTTTGGAACAGGAAGCCATGCCTCCTAGTACAGTGGTGCCTCGTGTAACGAATGCCCTGCTTAACGAAATTTCCACTTAACGAAAGGATTTTTCGAGCGGAGGTTGCCTCGCTAGATGAATTCATTTTACGAAAAATTCGTCTAGCGAATCGCGGTTTCCCATAGGAATGCATTGAAATTCAATTAATGCGTTCCTATGGGCAATAAAAAAAATTAAAAAATGCAATGCATTCCTATGGGATTCGCTAGACAAATTTTCCGTTATAAGAAAAGACCCGTGGAACGAATTAAATTCGTCTAGCCAGGCACCACTGTAGTAGGCAGAGCTGGTGGATTAGGACCAGAGAAGTGCGAGACCCTAGTTCCTAGTTCCCCCACTGTGGGAAGAAGGGATTGTGCTCATTTCCTGTTGGTTCTCACCGCATCAATCTCATTCAGGGCTTTCCACTGCTCGTAGGGAACATGCAGTGCCTCTGCCGTCTGGATGGTGCGCTTCATGTGGCTCGTCCATACCTTGAGGTCACGGATGCACTGGGAGCGGATGAAGCCAGCCAAGGCACAGGCATACTGGCAGGCAGAGAGACAGAACAAGACAGAAGATGGGGAGAAGTGCTGAGGGACAGAGGTTTGCTGTGAGGCAAGAGATTCTCAGAGCTTTTTAGGGTTAGGGTTAGTGAATTTGCGCAAAGTTGAGGGCCAGACACTGCAAGAGCAAATGCACTTCTTTCCGCTATAATGGCAATGAGGAATCCATGCAGAGAGGGGAAAGTGGTGGCAATTGTGTCAGCAAATTTATCACTCAAGCGTGAACAACATCGTCTTGGAGCTCAAGGACAAGTTTTTTTAAAAGCAGTCATGTAAACACTTCCATGTTAAAAATATAAACGGGAGACTGCTCATCAGGAATAACTTGGTTGGAGCTGTAACTGTGGAAACACCAAACAAACCTAGGGTGCAAATAGGTCTGGGAAATGATAGCCTTTATGTGAGGGGTTGTATCCCATGAAGTTGTCCTGTTTGTGCAAGGACTTTCGGTTGCGCAACAGAACCTTCGCTCCATCTCCACCCCCTGTGCATCCCGCCATCTGTTTTGCTGCTTCTGCCAGCTCTCCAGAGCATCTTACGTCGGCGGTGGGGGGAGAGGGAGAACAAGTTCTGTGAAAGTCCTTGCTTTGTTGAATGCAACTGTGCTTTTCCATGAAGCCCGTTGATTGTTAGCATTTTACTTATTTCACTTATGAATCACTTCCCATAAAAAATGATCTAAACATCAATAATAAAAGCATACTTTAAAATAATTTCAAGTCAAATACAGATGAAGACTGGGATTGTCACCGTCATCATCCTTCACTCAAAAGGCTTGTTGGGGGAAAAAAGGTCTTCAGTGGGCACAGAAAGTATCATAGAAATTAGCAGCTGTTTTATTACAGAAAAATTTCAGAAACAGACTGGAAAGAGAAGTTGCTGATTTGCAACTCATTAGCAAGCTTAAAACCATGGAGCCACCTGGAATGAACAAAGACATAGGATTCTTATCTCATTATACATGATCAAGCTTTCCTTAGTACCTCAGCCCTTCCTCCCCCCCCCCCCGCAAGACCAATTGCAGTCATTAACAGTCGTTAACAGTCATCAACAGGTTTACCACTCCTATCAGCCCATCACCTATTCCCATCACCCTCACCCTCTGAATATACATAAGGGTCTGGTGGATTCTGTTTCAGTGTATCTGACGAAGTGTGCATGCACACGAAAGCTCATACCAAAATAAAAATTTAGTTGGTCTTTAAGGTGCTACTGAAGGAATTTTTTTATTTTGTTTCGACTCAGACCAACACGGCTACCTACCTGTAACCACCAAAGTTGTTGAACTTTTTTTTTTTTTTACAAAAATGCCAAAAAACCCACGATTTTTCAATTGACGCCTAAGATCCAGGACGGAGTGCTGCCTTTCAGAAATTCCCCCAGGCGTCAATTCAGCCTTTGAAATCCCAGTAATGTCTGGGAAAATCCAGACATATGGCGGCCCTAATGCCACCAGTAATGGGACGTATGCCATTTCTTACTGCTTTACCCAGATACGATTCTACTAGCTTTCCCAGTTTAGTTTGGGGGAAGCTGAAAATGGACCCGTCAACAAGGAGAAATCAACAGGGAAGGTTGTTCCAAAATAGCAGTGACGGTGCTTCCGTCCTTCTTTAAACACAGGAATTCACAGTAAGAAAAACCTGTGTTTTGCCTTTTGATTGGCAGGTAGGGTTCTGCTGTACCTGTGTGCCGCGCTCAGACAGTCCAGAATCGCCCCCAATGCGGCCCCGCAGGTTGAGCTCGCTCTCCCCATGCCGACTGAGGTAGATGGAGCGGGGCGTCACGTGGATATTCATCAGGTAATAGACTGTGCGGCTCTGTACATGGTCCTGAACCTGGTTCACCAGGTACCGACTGCCAACGTTGAAGATTTTGATGTAGGACAGGGACCTGTGGATGTTGAGTGGGAGAGGGTGAGATTAGAAGCCCTTGCAGTCCATGTGAGAGCCTGCTCCTTGGGGAATTCTATGCTGCTCATTCATTCCGTAATAAACTTACGGAATTTTATACGACAGGATAATACTGAGTAGCTTACACAACGCAAATGACTATTAGCCATGATAGCCAAAGATTGACTCTGTGTACAGCAGCAGATCTGTGAATACAAAGTGCTGAGAACAGCAAAAGGCAACTGATGCCATGCCCTGTTTATGAATTCCCTGAGGAATCTTGGGGAGCAGAATACTAAACTTTGGTGTATGAGATAGTCAAGAATCATAGAATCATAGAGTTGGAAGAGACCACAAGGGTCATCCAGTCCAACCCCCTGCCAAGCAGGAAACACCATAAAAGCATTCTTGACATATGCCTGTCAAGCCTCTGCTTAAAGACCTCCAAAGAAGGAGACTCCACCACACTCCTTGGTAGCAAATTCCACTGCCGAACAGCTCTCACTGTCAGGAAGTTCTTCCTAATGTTTAGGTGGAATCTTCTTTCTTGTAGTTTGAATCCATTGCTCTGTGTCCGCTTCTCTGGAGCAGCAGAAAACAATCTTTCTCCCTCCTCCATATGTCATCCTTTGATATATTTGAACATGGCTATCATATCACCCCTTAACCTTCTCTTCTCCAGGCTAAACATACCCAGCTCCCTAAGCCGTTCCTCATAAAGCATCGTTTCCAGGCCTTTGACCATTTTGGTTAAGTAAGAACCAGTAAGAGAGCGGGGCGATGGCTGCACGCTGCCCTGCATCTGGTATGAGGAAAGGTAGTATAAACATGTTTTAAAACAGAGTAAATAGTTTGATAAATGGCTATAATCATGGCAGCTTAGTAGAGCCTCCATGTGCCAAGCAGTATACTTCTTGAGAACCAGATGCTGTGGGAAAACAGGAGAAGTCCATCTGAACCCAGCAAGGCAGTTCTTGTATTATGTTTTTACTTATAATGGAAGGCCCATAGTTATTTTCAACCTTTTGTACACCCCTATGAGTGGCTTGCTGCTGCTGCTGCTGTTTATAGACGGTTGAAATCCTCTTTGCTGCAAATTCAGACTCCCAGCAAGTTTGGTATATGGAATGCACACAGCCTTCCCACCCCTTTGCAAGGCAGGCCTTGCAAGCAGTGGCAGAACTGCCTTCTCACCTGTCCAAGTCGTCATCGAGTGGCTGGTAGGTTTTCTGGTAGCACTCGATCCGCTTGAGAAAATCCTCCACCACTTCATCTCGGTTGCAGTCCTTATAGTCAGGGCTGGTCAGCTTCACTTGCTGTGGGTGATGTGAGGAAGCAAAACAGCAAGGCAAGACAAGGGTGGAGAAGGACACACACACAGAGAGAGAGAGAGAGAGAGAGAGTGAGTGAGTGAGTGAGTGAGTGTCAGGCTGGATCCATATTGGTGTAAGCTTAAGAAGAGTGTGTCAGGCTGGATCCATATTGGTGCATGCTCTAGTTATCTCCCGCTTGGACTACTGCAATGCGCTCTACGTGGGGCTACCTTTGAAGGTGACTCGGAAACTACAACTAATCCAGAATGCGGCAGCTAGACTGGTGACTGGGAGCAGCCGCCGAGACCACATAACACCGGTCTTGAAAGATCTACATTGGCTCCCAGTACGTTTCCGAGCACAATTCAAAGTGTTGGTGCTGACCTTTAAAGCCCTAAATGGCCTCGGTCCAGTATACCTGAAGGAGCGTCTCCACCTCCATCATTCTGCCCGGACACTGAAGTCCAGCACCGAGGGCCTTCTGGCGGTTCCCTCGTTGCGAGAAGCCAAGTTGCAGGGAACTAGGCAGAGGGCCTTCTCGGTGGTGGTGCCTGCCCTGTGGAACGCCCTCCCAACAGATGTCAAAGAGGAAAACAACTACCAGACTTTTAGAAGACATCTGAAGGCAGCCCTGTTCAGGGAGGCTTTTAATGTTTAATAGATTACTGTGTTTTATTTTTCTGTTGGAAGCTGCCCAGAGTGGCTGGGGAAACCCAGCCAGATGGGCGGGGTATAAATAATAAATTATTATTATTATTATTTATTATTATTATTATTATTATTATGAATGATGGTGTCGATCCTCTCTTGCCAGTAGGATAGCTGAAAAAGGATGCTAGGCTTGGGATGCTGTGCTTCACTGAAGGCAGGGCTCACAAGCACTTAGCCCCATTTTCAGTGCCAGAGAAATTCATTTCAGCTCACATTTTAATGTGAACCTATCTGGTCACCATTCCGCAACCCATGCTTGCACTGGAACACAGATGCCCTTGGGACATTAACACTTCTCTAAGCATTGCCACTGATCTGGTGCAAATGAGAAGAGAGGTCTTACCTTGATATTCTCCTGGATGATATCAGGGTCATCGCAGACAGATTCAATGAAGAAGACCTGTAGTGACAGAGGGATATGTCATGACAGGAGAAGGTATGTGGCAGGCAAGCAGCTGCCATCAGAATAGTTTTCTTTTGGTGGCTGGAGCAAGATGGCCGCTTCCCGCCTCCCCAGAGAATATGAAGGAGTACAAAGTGGCAGAGTTGCTACTGGTGAGCAAATTTTACAGGTTTTTGTAGTGCTTTTAAAAAGTCTTCAAAGTCTATTTGACCAGAGATGACAGTGCAAAGTAAGAAAGTACAAATATACCCAGGAAACAACATCTCTATCGTATTCATTTCAATTATTGGGGGGGGGGGGGAGACCATGTCTCCCATTTTCATTAACACATGCTGAGATTTCAACACAAACGTTGGTTTTGGATGCAGAGTTGTATCTATAAGGATCTCAGGTTTTGACTTTTATGCTTGCAGATGTCTCATTGTGGTTGTAGCGACATGTTCTTCATTGTGCAAATAGCATCATATTTTTTTTTATGGGGGATACCTGTTATCTCTTCCTTTTCCCCATACTGCTCTCTAACCAAGGGCATTGCTTGGTACTTAAGGGTACTTATGTTATGTTACTGGCATAACATAAATTTACATGTACTAATTTATATGAATAGGTGTCTGGGAAAATAAGTGAGTGGCTAGGGTCTCACCAGAACCACACTTTCTAATTTGCCAAGCTGCTGCTGCTGCTGCTGGTGTGTGTGTGTGTGTGTGTGTGTGTGTGTGTGTGTGTGTGTGTGTTTGTGTGTGTGTGTGTGTGTAAAATGTGGCAGGAGATCTGGGGCTCTCTGAAAAAGACCCCCGTCATCCACTAACAGTGAATGAGCAGAGGTATGCCCATCAAGCAAACCCTTAGTTTTCATAATCCATTCTGTATAAATTTTGTATAAATTCATTCTGATAAAAAATACAATTAAAAAAACATTCCTACAACTTTAAAAACCTCTAAAACAATTAAAGCCCAATAAAACATCCAAAATGAATTTAGGAACAGATGTAACCAAATTATGTATCCAGATAGGCCTGCTGAAACAGAAAAGCTTTCAGCAGATGTCTAAAATGGAACAGTGGTGCCTGCCTGATATCAATAGGCAGGGAGTTCCAAACATAGCTGTCAGGTTCTTCCTTTTTTTAAGGGAAATTCCCTTATGCTGAATAGGCTTCCTCACGAGAAAAGGGAAAACTTGACAGCTTTGGTTCCAAAGTGCCGCCACCGCCACCTTAAACGAATACTGTACAGTACTCCAAAATGCAGAATTTAGAACCCGAGTTCCCTTCACCCACATCTTTTGGCACAGGGGACTCTGACTAAATCCTCTGCCTATGGGCTGCTCACTTGACTGACATCTGAAGGCAGCCCTGTTTAGGGAGGCTTTTAATGTTTAACAAATTAGTGTATTTTAATGTTTCTGTTGGAAGCCGCCCAGAGTGGCTGGGGAAACCCGGCCAGATGGGCGGGGTATAAATAATATATTATTATTATTATTATTATTATTATTATTATTATTATTATTATTAACTGCTTACTTTGTAGCCATTCTCCTTGGCAAACTGCAGGATGAGGGTTCGCCGTTCCCGTGTGGTGTTGGTGGCATCAAAAACCTAGGCAAGGGAAAAGCAAGGCAGTGGAACAAGCGTGCAATCTAAAGAACAGGGGGTGAACTCTTAAGAGTGATTTAGGCTTTTGCCTCCTTACCGCAACTTGTCCCTCTTCCACACTCAGATAGGTCTGGACATCCCGAAGGGCTGCTAATGCACACTGTCTGTGGGCGAATATGAGGAGAAGTGAAAACTCACCTCCAGACTTGTGTAAAAGTAACCCACCTTTCATTTTTATATGGCACTTCAGAGCATTCAAAGCACTCCACAGTCCTCACGACACCATTGCAAGGTGAGCCAGTACGTATTATGGGGAACAAAGGGTGGCCTGCTGATGTGCAGAGCTGGGGAACCGATGGTCCTACAAATTTAACTGGACTACAAATACCAAAAGAAGATGAAAAACTATTTCTGTATGCGACAACAGCGGCCAGAGGTTTGATAGCTCAAGGATGGAAACATCAAGATCTGCTGCAAGATTCCACCTAAACATTAGGAAGAACTTCCTGACAGTAAGAGCTCTTCGACAGTGGAATTTGCTACCAAGGAGTGTGGTGGAGTCTCCTTCTTTGGAGGTCTTTAAGCAGAGGTTTGACAGGCATATGTCAAGAATGCTTTGATGGTGTTTCCTGCTTGGCAGGGGGTTGGACTGGATGGCCCTTGTGGTCTCTTCCAACTCTATGATTCTATGCTGACTACCGAGGAATGGCAAACAAAGATGGTAGAGTACGCAGAATTAGCCAGGCTGACGGGACGAATTCGTGAGCAGGATGACCAGACGTTCCAAAAAGACTGGAAGAAATTTATAACTTACCTTGAGAAAAACACTGTTAACATATAAGAACACTGGCAGGTCTGAGATAAACCTTACAACGTATAATTGATGGAGCATTCTATATGAGATTATAGAAAGAATCATGTATAGATATGAACAGTATGATGATATAAATCAATGTGTAAATATTATAGTGTGGAAACAAGAAAACCTGAAGAGGGGTAGAGGGAAGTGGTAATCCTGAGAGTTTTAGGTTACTAATATTGTAAGAATGTATAAATATATAATATGAAAATCAATAAAAACAATTGCCAAAAAATATGTAACTGGACTACAACACCCATCATGCCTGACAAATGGGCCATGCTGGCTGAAGATGATGGGAGTTGGAGTCCAAACACCAGGAGGGCCACACGCTCCCCACCTCTGACCTAGACCTAGCATGTTCACAGTGAAAGCGAAAACTTTGTAAGAAGTTGCAACTTAGCCATTCCATTCCACTAGCTCTCTGCCATTATTTACATTTATACAATTTAATGCACGTTTGGGGCTGATGGGAGTTGTAGTGAAAGATGGCTGGATGATCCCTGGTATGGGAAGGCTGTCCTGTACTCAGCCCTCCAGCGGGTGCTCTGAACTGGCTCAGATGGTCCTTGCCTCCTCCTTGCTTCTGTTGTGCATTCCACCTGGGGATTCGGCACTGAGTCTTATCTTCAACCTAGCCTTGTGGCATTTTTTAATTTCATTTTAATCTTGGCTCTTTCTATTGTTGCTTCTTGTTACTCACATCTGCAGCATAGCTTCGGGCAAAGGGGGAAAAGTTGGGCATGTTTCTCTCCGGCATTGAAAGACACTGTTTGAAAGGATTATGTAGGAATGTGGCAGACAGGGTGAGGGTATAAAAAAACAGCACCAAAGTCCGCTGCTGGCGTTTGACACTGAAATGCTTCTAGCTTATCACTTGGCAGCAGTGAGAAGCCTTGCTGGCCAGGTTCAAAGGCAAATGTAAGTTCTGGGATCCTGTGGAGTCTGAGCTGTGGTGATCTGCTATATACAGCACTCTGAGGGGTGGGAAGCCTGTGGCCCTGCGGAGGTCATTGGACTATAATTCCCCTCACTCGTGACCACCGGCCATCTTGGCTGGGGGTGATGGGAGATGCAGCTGGACAACATCTGGGTGGCGGTATACAGATTCTCTACCTTTCGCTACTAAAACTACAGGGGTACCTCTACTTACGAATAACTCTACTTACCGTATGAATTTTTCTACTTACAAATGGAGCTCCGTCCGCCATCTTGGATGCGGTTTAGATAGGATTTTTTCTACTTATGAATTTTTAGATAGCGTTGCTTCGACTTACGAATTTTTTCTCCCAATGCATTCCTATGGGATTCAACCTACAAATTTTTTCGACTTACAAATGTGTGTTCGGAACGCATTAAATTCGTAAGTAGAGGTACCACTGTACTTCTGCCTTTATGAGCATGCCAGTTTTACTCTTGTGCCCCTCGATGTGCCTTTCACCATCGTATAGTGCCTTGCTTCAGCTTCTCCACCCTGTCAAAAATTAGATGGGAGAATTCCTCACCTCCGGATCTGCATGGCCTCTTCATTGTCGGGTCTGAAAAACTCGTAATTCTTGTAGGTCTGGACGGCTTCACGGCGATACTGCCCAACGTTGAACACTGGGGAGATGAAGACTAGAATGGGCTGGGGCTCTTCAAGGAGTCCCCCTGCCCCAGGAGTGTGTTCAGGAGGCTTCCCCCTCCAATCTAAGCTTCCACCCACCCTGAACAAACCCCCTTTCCCACCATTACCTTTAGTGGGGGTCCCGATCCAGTTGAGGTAGCGGGTGAGTTTTTTGGAGATGTAGGTTTTTCCTCGAGCAGGCAAACCCACCATGATCACCATGGTTGGTGAATTGGTGAACTGTGGCACGGAGGCTGTAGAGAGAGGCAGAAAGAGGGACTGATGTGCCATGTTGCCGGGGGGGGGGGGGAGAGGAAGACTCTGAAGCCAGAGAGCGTCCGCAAAACCTCGGGATCTGCCGAAGCTTCAGTACCCTACCTCAGACTTTTGCATCTTTTTCTACACTAGTAGAAAAAGGGACCCAGGTGGCGCTGTGGTTAAACCACTGAGCCTAGGGCTTGCTGATCAGAAGGTCGGCGGTTCGAATCCCTGTGACGGGGTGAGCTCCCGTTGCTTGGTCCCAGCTCCTGCCAACCTAGCAGTTCGAAAGCACGTCAAAATGCAAGTAGATAATTAGGAAGCGCTACAGCGGGAAGGTAAATAGCGTTTCCATGTGCTGCTCTGGTTTGCCAGAAGCGGCTTTGTCATGCTGGCCACATGACCTGGAAGCTATACGCCGGCTCCCTCGGCCAATAATGCGAGATGAGCGCGCAACCCCAGAGTCAGTCACGACTGGACCTAATGGTCAGGGGTCCCTTTACCTTTACTACACTAGTTATAGTCCATGAATTCTAGCATTCCTAGAATCACCAGAGGCCTTTGAGCAAAACAAGACCACAAGGGAAGCCTTATGCCCTAGGCAGTTCTTTTACCCACCTGCCATTGATCCTGGATGAACTGGGGGGGGGTGCACATTGGGACAGAGACAGCGCCTGCATACACACACCATACATTAAAAGCACATGGCTTTCCTCCAAAGAATCTTGGGAACTGTAGTTCACCCCGCACAGAGCTACAATTCCCAGCACCTATAACAAACTACAGTTCCCATGATTCTTTAAGGGAAGTCAGGTGTGCTGTGTGCACAGCCAGGGTCTCTTCTTCACCAGAAGTTAGGCTGATGTCAGCCCGTTCGTTACATACAAATATTGCCCTGTCTACATTTCCCTCAAGTTAAAAGGCTGTTCCTCAATCAAGCTAATTCCTCCGGCCTGGTGCTGAATAAAATAGATCCTGGCCTTCTTCAGGGAGAAAGAACCCACATCGGAACAGAACAGATCCCAACTCACATCCCCTGCGTTGCTGCAGGCGGTTGCTGGTGCGGGGAATCCATACTTTCTGCAGGGGAGTCTGAGTGAGTTCCCCAAACGCTCCAGACATCCTGCTGATCGCCTACTTGTTCTCCAAAACTGGACTGTCTGCTCTTGCCGGAGGCTCCAGATTACTGATTGTCATGTGTGTGTTTGTGTATGCAAGCAAAATAGGTTCAGTGTAGGACAGTTTGGCCATTGAACTCCCACCGCTGTGTACACTAGAGATAAATTGCAGATAACGTCGGCCCAAAATCACTTTACTATTAGGGAGAAAGTTCCTTGCTGTTCTTAACATTTGCTAGTCTAGGGAGCTGGTAACATCAAGAAATGGAAGCTCTCCGCTCTCCTCCCCCCCAAAAAAAACCCCCAATGCCGTTCCCCTGCCTTCCTGATCCATTCTGTTCTTCTGAACTGATGCTATGTAAGAGCTGGCACCTCCCAAGGTCAGAGACCCCATATCCCAGTTTTACAGAGTGGTTAGCTAATACCGCTATGGAATTTTGCCCTTAGGGATGGATCCAGGGCACTATGCAACTAGGGCGTCCTGCTAAAAGAAGCTTATGCAAGGACTTCTGCTAACATAACAGGGTTTCCCCCTCTTCTCTTCCTATGTCCCCAAAATTGGTTGTGTGGCGGCTGGGAGAACCCCCAGAACAGCCCAAGAGGGGGGGAATGGGGCTGGTTCTGCCTGGCAAGTTGAAATACTTGTGCTGAAGGAACAATTCCCATAGCGCTACTACCTTGAATTCCTCCCAGAATTCCCACAAATAGAATAACCTTTTTAAAAGTGCCAGTTTGCATAATTTAGTGACAGTTTTCTTTTGTAGATTTTGAATTAAAATTCTGTTTAAATGACAAATTATGAAACACGAAGAAACAACAGACAGAGGACTATGAATAGTGGTCAGTAACTACATTACATTAAATCCCAGCCTCCCTGTCCAGTAAATGAAATCTTTATCAGTTTTCTATGTTTTTAGTAAAATTTGCCAACCTATTTTCCTTTACAGCTGTACAGACTTACAGCAGTGTTTGTCAAACTTGGGTCTCCAGCTGTTGTTGGACTACAACTTCCATCATTCCTAGCTAGAAGGACCAGTGGTCAGGGACAATGGGAGTTGTAGTCCAACAACAGCCGCAGACCCAAGTTTGACAAACCTTGGATTACAGGCTTGTTTTTCTAAATAAATAAGTAAATCAAAGCAGAGAACTTCAGGCTTATGCACAAGCGGTAGATTCAATTCTGTGCTGCCTGTTGATGCGATCACAAGCATGCAGATTTCCATAGACCCCACCACATCCAATTCCTCTTAAAGGACAAACCTGACCATGCTAACACCAAGACAGCACCAACTAACTTGTTTTCCTGGCTTTTTGAGACAGAAATGCAGGGCTTAAGTTCAGTGAGGGTGGGGAGAATGGATGACCTTGAATCAGTACTGGA
The DNA here is from genome assembly GCF_965207765.1 of Zootoca vivipara. NCBI lineage: Eukaryota > Metazoa > Chordata > Lepidosauria > Squamata > Lacertidae > Zootoca > Zootoca vivipara. The sequence continues at coordinate 5,260,360 of NC_142598.1, forward strand.
ACCAGCGTCAGAGTCAGCTTGTATGCTCGACCCAGGAAGGTGTATGCCATGGACCCCCATGCCAAAGTGCCAGATTCTGGGGCAAGGTGGAAAGTTTTCAATTCCTGGTGAGATGCAGACATCTTGCTGGTTTATTGAAGGGCAGGGGTATGTACTAGAGCTGGAGGCTTACAGTAGGTGGCACTGTAGAGCAGCCTTTCTCAACCTTGGATTCCCAGATGTTGTTGGACAATAAATAATAATAATAATAATAATAATAATAATAATTTATTTATACCCCGCCCATCTGGCCGGGTTCCCCCAGCCACTCTGGGCGGCTTCCAACAAAATATTACAATACAGAGATCCATCAGACATTAAACATCAAACATTAAAAGCTTCCCTAAACAGGGCTGCCTTGAGATGCCTTCTAAAGGTCTGGTAATTGTTGTTCTCTTTGACCTCTAGTGGGAGGGCATTCCACAGGGTGGGTGCCACTACCGAGAAGGCCCTCTGCCTGGTTCCCTGTAACTTGGCTTCTCGTAGCGAGGGAACCGCCAGAAGGCCCTCGGCGCTGGACCTCAGTGTCCGGGCAGAACGATGGGGATGGAGACGCTCCTTCAGGTATACTGGACCGAGGCCGTTTAGGGCTTTAAAGGTCAACACCAACACTTTGAATTGTGCTCGGAAACGTACTGGGAGCCAATGTAGGTCTTTCAGGACCGGTGTTATGTGGTCTCGGCGGCCGCTCCCATCATCCAAAGCCAGCAGGGGCAACAGTCAGGGATGATGGGAGTGGTAAGTCCAACAACATCTACCCAAGGTTGAGAAAGGTTGTTGTAGAGCAGGCATGTCCAAAGTTTTGGGGGCCTAATCCGGCCTGCCGGTCGGTTTAATCCAGCCCCTTTGACAGTTTATTTTGTGGGGAAAACATCCTAAAAAACCCTCAACAACTTAAATCCTTAAAAAAGCTCAATAACTACTCAAACCCTAATAAAAGCTCAACAACTTCAATCCTAAAAAAAGATTGGCCCTTTGGTCGGCCCCCACGGCCCTTCAGTTCATCAAATCTGGCCCTCTTTGAAAAAAGTTTGGACACCAGTTGTAGAGAATTATAAGAAGTGGTTTTCAAATGGTGCCTCTTGAGAAGCAACTAGAAGCAGCCATAAACTCATAGGAGGGGGAGAAGCCGACCTTCTCTATTCTGTTGAGAGTTCTAAATTTGCTAAGCACCTGGGCATCAACTAAATAAAAGCTATAATGTATGGGAAAGGTTTTTTTATTTTTAAAAAAGTGCAGCTGTAGATTTCCAAGAGCGGGTGGATACAGGGCACCTGGATGCAGGCTACAAAGAATAACCTTATCTACCATTGTTTGCTTTTTTGCTCTAATTTGCTTCATCAAGTGTATATTGTTTTGCTAACATTTCCTAGGGACAATGAGAGATAAACAAGCCGACTTCTAGAAGAGCTGATATGAGATCAGAGTGCAGGATCTTATAAATAATTAACACAGCTGACATTTTGCAAAACATGAACACTCCTCCAAAAAAGAAGGTAAAATCCCCAATAAAACAGTCCAATGTTTAACCTTAAATAATGCATTAGTATGTTTTGTTGCTGCTTTGCTTCTGACATCATTAAGAACACCACCTGAAATTATTAAAGTTTTAAATGCATAGATTAAATCAGTGTTTCCCAAAGGGCAGATTTTGGACTACAATTCCCATCATCCTCGACCACTGGTCTTGCTAGCTAGGCATGATGGGAATTGTAGTCCAAAACAACTGGAGACCCAAGTTTGGGAAACAATGGTTTAGAGCAGGCATCCCCAACCTTTGGTCCTCCAGATGTTTTGGACTACAATTCCCATCATCCCTGACCACTGGTCCTGTTAGCTAGGGATCATGGGAGTTATAGGCCAAAATATCTGGAGGGCCGGAGGTTGGGGATGCCTGAATTAAATCTTACTTAATCCCACCCTTGGCAGGGAAGGAAGGAACGTGGGCAAAAAGTTACAAAGGAGACCCATCAGGAACAGAGACCGCAATCCACAGATGGTCACATTGACACCATACAATTCCCAGCACATTCAACTGACTACGGTTCCCAGAATTCCCCACGACTGTTAAAGTAATGTAAGAGTTCTTTAACTGTATGGTGTGGATACAATCAGGGCTTGTGCAAGAATAATATCCCAGGGGATAGTGTACCCTAAATTGATAACAACAAGCTGCAGATTCTCACAGAATATGTTCCACTAGATGGCCACATGGCAATAATAAAAATGGGCAAAGCGAAAGCAGACTTTCACCAGAGTGAGCACAAGCTCCTTGGGGATTCAAATAAATACATTGACAACACAGCATCCAGTTTATTGGACTCCTGTGTTCCACACAGGGATGATCATTTTGAGCATGCCCATTTCAACATAGGTTACACATTGCATAACGCAGCTTAGCAAATTCTCTGCATGATAAGCATTTCAGCAAGATGTGCAGACAACTCTCTTCAGCCTGCTGTAGCTTGCATGTGTGCTAGGCCAGGAAATACAATATACCTTATACAACTCAAGGATAAACACTGTGGGCTTTGATGGGGGTTAACGGCAAGGACAGAAGAGAAAGGGAAGGGAACCAAGCAGTTTCCCAGAGCATTGGACAACTCCCACCAGGGTTAAGAACTCCCCATCTTCCCACACTAGAAATAAAGGATCATTGCAGGTTTGTCATGCTTGAGCCCCTAAATGGACAGTTAAAGGACACCCTAGCTGTTCTTGAACTGCTTAGACACCCACCCAACGTCTTCTTAGAACTCGTGTCTGTCATCCTGACTGCCGACTGGGACATGCCCTACCTGGGATTTTGACATGTTTTTCCTCCATTGCTGATCGGTCTCCCTTATCTTCTAGGAGCCGTGACATTGGGGGATCTGCCGGGTCACTACAGCAAGGAGGATTTCCCTCGGGGTCAAGTTTCGTGCTGCTGGGGTGTCATTCAAAGCAGCTGCTCAGCCAGAGGCAAAACAATCCGGGGAGTCTTTCTAAAAGAAGCCATGTGGCCTTGACGGAAAGGTCAGCACTAATATTATCCCTGCAGCTGGAGGAAGGAGGAGGAGACAAGGCTTGGGAGTATGAGACAAGGCCATGGCCTGGCTCAGAGAGGAGCAGGGTGTGTGTGTGTGCTGCAGGCAATCTTTTAGGACTGAGAGTTGATTAAAATAATTGCAGCTATTTCATGTAGCTTAAGCAATCAGGGATCCTTCATCAGGGCAAACATGCAGCCTTCTCCATATCTGGGGAATGTCTGGATTTGTTAAAGAGCCTAGTGCCTGTTGTTAGGGCTGCCAGATGTTATTTATTTCAGAACTGAGTGTCAGGGCCAAACTACAGTTGATTGAATCTACTGATATTGATTGTTGCTGTTTTATAATCTTAAAGTAGCTGGGGGTAGGGGTGTTGGGGAGTATATAGAAGGGATCTAAGCATTTCCCCCAGCTGGAATTCCCACCCAGCCACCCCGAAACAGAAATTAGCCTGACTTTTTACCCAAGGAAAATTTATAGCAGCTTGGGGAAGTGGGGTGATTTTGATCAGGGAAGCAGCAAGGGGGACAACTTTTAATGTTTCCTTCCCCAAGTATTGCTGCCCCCCATCCAATTCAGTCCAGAACAAAGCTGCCAACCCTAATTAAAACATACACACAGAGAAAACATGGATCATGTGCAGTTTCTCATTTTAAAACTCAGTTAAATCATAGCCTCATCAAGACTACCCAAACAAAATGAAAGTTTGCTTCTACTGTACTGTCCTCATGCTAAGCACATTTAGTCAGGAATAAGCACCATTTTGTTGTGGAAAAGGCAGTATTTTAAATGACAAATAAGACTAAAAAATAGAGCATTTGTAACTATGTACATGTTTGGTCAGCCAGCTAGCTCCTAAGTTGTTGTTTTTTAAGATGCTGTGGCAACCAGCCCAGGTGCTGATGCCACTGCTACTCTGTGTGCAGTCATTTGGGGACCCTAGAGCAGTGTTTCTCAACCTTTTTCTGACCATGGCCCCCTTCCAGCCTTGTTTTCTTCATGTGGCCCCCGCCTGTCCTACAGGTAGAAAGGTAGCTATTTTGTTTGCAAATAGAACATATTTTATTTATAATTTTTTATGATCATATAATTGCACCTGTGGCCCCCTTGAAATATCCTGGAGGCCTCAGGGGGCCATATGGCCCCCGGTTGAGAAACACTGCACTGGAGTGTGGTCAATGTTCAGTGCTAGCTGCACTACCCAATTAAACCATGTTCTTATGAGCATGTACAGAGTGCACTCCTTACAGTTTGGTAATGATAACCTGCTACCTGGAATTAGAAAGCCAGAATAAAAACACGTGGCTTCCATGGAGCATTAAACTCCTTCATTTTCATGGTGTTGGCCTCAGGGGCTGAGTAACAGAAGGATGAATGACCCAGCCCTCCGTGGTGTAAAGATGAAAATTTTCCGACATAGCAAAATTCTCTGGCCCATCTGAACCACACCACCGTACTTCTTTTGCAAATACTTTAGTGATTGCTTATCAATTAATAGTCTGATGATATCCGATTTAGGACAATAACTTCACGAATCAAATCATGCTAATCTGGTTTTTAGGCAATTATTTGGCTGGCTCTATTTCTATCTTTCTTTTTTTACTATAGAAGGGAGAGGCGGTTGTTTCCCAATACTTACGACACTCTCTGCTAGTCAGAAAGGGAAATGTGCCTTTTATGTTTTCTCTGGTGAAACTTCAGCTTCGGGGCGGCTCTTGGCACAACCCTATTTACTTTGAAAAGGAACACGCTTAAAGTCATTGCGTTGCCTCTTCCAACACCCGAGGAGGAGCAAAGCAACCGTCTTTTGCTGTCACTTCAAAGTACGGGTAGTACAGCGACGTTTGTTGCATTGTGATTTTTTTTTGAACCGCTTTGGAGCTCAACATTTGTTTGTTAGCGGGATGCAAATATGAAATAATAATACTGTGCGGGGAGAGGGTTTGGTTATTAACGTGTTATGAAGCCGCCCTGTGATCCTCGGATGAAGGGCTGTAGTTAAATTTAATAAACAACAACAACGTAAAATGGAGGGGATATAATATAATATAAATGACGACAGCTTGAATCTTCCCTCTCCCAGACAAGGGGCGTTTCCGTTCAAAACCGGAAGTGAGGTTCTGCGAGCTTTTTCAAACGCCTCGCCTTGGCGGCCGGAAATGACGTTCCGCAGAGTCTCCCGGTCCCTTTCCTCGCCCCTGAGGTGGGGATGAGGCTTGCGAGCTGGAACGTCAACGGGCTCCGGGCTGGGTTGGGACCCGCGGGGTTGAAGCCGCTCCTGGACTCCCTGGAGGCGGATGTCATCTGCCTGCAAGAGACCAAGGTCACCCGTGAGTCGAGGCGAGGAGCGTCCGTTCACACGTGCATAAGCAGTCCAGAGCGGGGGGGTGAACGTGTAGGGCGCCGGCTGCCTTGTAAAGATTTATGTCATGACATGGCGGGGGATGAGGGCTGGCAGGCGGGGTGGAGACAGTTCTGACGTGAACCATTGATGGAGAACGCGTGTTCCTCCAGACTAGATGGGGGAGGGGGGAAATCCTCCATCTCTTGTTGGACTACAGCTCCCATCATCCCTGACCACTGGTCCTGCTAGCTAGGGATGATGGGAGTTGTAGTTCAACGACATGTAGGAGGAGGGTTGCTGTATATAAAAATAAAAAATTGCATTTTCAAAAACAGGAACAACATATTTAACCTCTTCCTGTTCACCCCCCTGTCCCACCAAATGCAGCATGTATATACAGTACAGCAGGCACATCCAACAGGTAGATCGCGATCTACTGGTAGATCATGGGGTGTTCCTGGTAGATCTCTGGTCCCTCAGGGATCTCCTTCCCCACCAAATAAGAATTAAAAAAAGCTCAACCACTCTGGCTTCCTAAGAAAAGCTGAACAACTTTGCATTTCCAAAAAAAGCTCAGCAACTTTTGCTTCCTAACAAAAAAAAGTGGACCATCAGATTAAGGTCCACTATTTGACTGTGGATTCAGGACCCTCAACTGTGTGTTTTATATAATCGACTTTTTACGGTATTATGTTCTGTGTATATCGCAATGCTGATTCAGTTTCATTCATTCATATATTCAGTTCCATTCATTAATTTGTTTCCTAAAAAAGCAAAAACAAAACAACTTTGATCCATCAAACAACAATGGGTAGATCACTGCCAGTTTTTTGTACTGTGAGTAGATTGCAGTCTATTGGGAGTTGGATGTCCCTGCAGTACAGTATATACCACATGACTTCCCTTCCACACTTTTCCTGGTGCCTTTGCTTTTCTACTACTCTGCGTATTCCCCATCTTTTAAATCATCCAATTTGTTATCTATTAAATACTCTTATCAATTTCAACTCTGCTGGATCTACACGAGACCTGCTAATCTTTGTATTTCTCTATACTGGTTCTTGAAATAGCCAATAAGCGTCCATTCCTCCTTATATTTCTTATCTTTGTTTTCTCTTATCCTGTTCGTCAGACCAGCCAGTTCAGCGTATTCAAACATTTTTCACTGCCATTCTTCCTTAGTGGGTACTATGCTTGTTCTCCACCTTTGTGCCAATAATGTTCTAGCTGCAGTGGTAGCGTATAGTAATAAACTCTTTTGGGTTTTTGGACCTCCATTTTTACCATCCTCAAGAGAAGAATCGTGGGTGTTTTTGGGAAAGCTTTTTTTTAAAGTATCTTTTAAATTCGTTATATATAGTTTCCAAATATTCCTTAAATATTTTACAGGACCACCACATGTGAATAAAAGATCTCTCAATTTCATTACACTTCCAACGTATACCTTTTTCTTTTTTAGACATTTTTGCCAATCTGGTGGGTGCTAAATACCATCTGTGGGCCATTTTCATCATATTTTCTTTTATCGCATAACATGCTATAAAATTCATATTTGTTTTCCACAACTTTCCCCATAATTCATAGTCAATATTGTGACCCACATCTTGTGCGCACCTAATAATGCTCGATTTCACAAATTTCTCTTTAGTTTCCCACTCCAACAGCAGTTTGTACATATTTGATACCGGTAGTAGATATTTGTATCTAATAAGTGTTTGGTAAACTGAGACTTCTGTTCTGCAAAGCCATTTTTCCTATCTATCTTAAACAATTCATTAATCTGATGTACCTGCTCTAGACGACAGTGTTGCTGTTGTTGTTCAGTTGTGGGCGCGGGAGGAGGTATTGCTTTTAATTTTCCCATGAAATTACTACACCACTTTACTATAAAACCCCCCTCAAAGCAGTTTACCAAAAAAGATAAAACAGTAAAGACAAATTTACAACCCTACTTTAAAAACTACAAAAGTTAAAATAGTAAAACAGGTAAAAATTACCTCCATACATAACATGATCTGTTGTTATGTTATGTGTCCTTTGTTTTTATGCTGTTAACTACCCTGAGATCTTTGGGTGAAGGGTGGTATATAAGTTTAATAAATAATAATAAGAGCTACAACACTCGTCAGCCCCAGGTAGGTAGCACAGCCGGAGGTCAGGGGTGATGGAACTTCGAAGTCCAGCAGCATCTACAGCAGTGCCAGTGGATCCCCATCATTAGCTTACAAGGAAGCAACTGGCATTGGTCCAACAAACAAACAAAACACAGGGTCTGTGGCAGATAAAGATATGGGGTCCCTGCCGCAAGGACCTTACAAGTGCATAAGGTGTGATAAACTTCACAAGTAGAATTACTCCCCGTTATTTCCCCCCCTCCATCCATGATGAGTAAAGAAACTATATTTTGGGGTAAGGCAGAATCTTGTGCCTCTTTCCATCTGTCCCCAGCTCACAAGGGGTCACGGTGAAGATTCCTTGTTTCATTATCAAAAGTAAGATTGCTCAACGTTGGGCATCTGTTCCTACTTTCCTCTTACAGTTGTGTTTTGGTAACCTGAAATTGGGTGTGGGACAGGTAGCAGAATGGGTTAAAAAGACATGTCTGACACCCCTCCAACATTTATAAGTGGGAAAGGCAGTGCCAACTACAGATGAGAGGCAAAGGGGCACGATGCAGGGCTGCAACATGGTGAGATATATTTCCCTCCTTGAGATAAACATTTGGGAAAGGGGTACCCTTTGCCTAGGATTGGATGAGAAGCCTGTGGCCCTTCCATGTGGTTGGACTACAGTTCCATTAATCCCTGACCATTGATTTAGGCTGGCTGGGGCTGATGGGAGTTGCAGTCCAACAACACCTGGGTGGCTGCAAATTCCTCCACCTCTGCTCTAGGAGTAAAGCAAGGGAGAGCGAGGAGTCAAAAGAGGAAGGGGCAAATCTTTTACAGTGTTGGTGGAAGACCTCCATTAAAAATCACACACACACCCTGCAAAAAAAATCTGGGTAAGCTACATTGCTGAGTGAACCTGCATTGCTGTGACCACATTGCTGGGCGAACCTGTAACCTTTTGCACATTAGGAAAAAGACAACAAAAGCAAAGAAGAGTGTGACATTAAAAAAAAAAAATTCTGGTGCCATGTCTCCAGCCTGATGGCTTTCCAAATTCTGTTTTGTTCTCAGGGGACCTGCTGGAGGAGCCATTGGCAATAGTGGAGGGCTATAACTCTTATTTCAGCTTCAGTCGCACCCGCAATGGCTATTCAGGTTAGTGGACAGTAGCAAAGGGGATCAGCCACCTCTCAGGTCTCGACATACTCCTGTAGCTGTGTCTTAAGTGGCGACTTCATCTGTCACTTTCAAATGGCATCGATTTGCCTCCCTCCCTGAAAAATATCCCCTGCTTTTTACCGCCAATCAAACCACCATTATTTATTTTATTTTATTGCATATAATTTGTATCCCACTTGATTTTTTTAAATAAACCCCACAAAGTGATGTACAAAGTGATGTGCCTTACCTCTGTAAGGTACAGAGGTTTCAATTTGTTTCTTTCTCTTGTATCTTGGATCAAATAGGTAGCTTTATCGCCCACTTTGAGAGCCCAGAACAAACTGTTTTCAGTCTCTCTCTGTCTTCCAGGTGTTGCAA